>NC_051209.1:3723015-3862761 GCF_015220075.1 Falco rusticolus
ACAATTTCCCCTTTTTGTTTTTGAACAGCTAGTACCAGGTTTGCCATGTTCTGCAGGGCCCTTGCAAACATGACAGCAACCAAGGTAACAGCAAACAAACAATACTGCCAATTGAGTGAATGGATGCCAAAAAGGCTGAAATTTTCTTAGATTTTGATAACATGTTGCTGCAATGGGGCGCCTAAAATCCACGCAGCACATACCATCAAAATCCTCACAGCCATGTCCTTGAACCAACAACAAAAAGCAGTGGCAATTTTGACCCACATTCTGAACTGCCTACCAAACAAGGTGATTTAACTCTTTAATGCTTACCCTGCTATTACTCTGGATAAGAGAAGAACCCCTGCGACACGTTCCCATCATAGCCTCCTACTACATTAGCATCTACAGAAAGACAGTTATCGACATTCAAAGTGTAAACAATATCATCTTCTTTTGGATTAACATTATACATAGGTGGAAGGGCTCACCAAACAAGAACTGGTTCAGTCAAAAAGTTCGAAACATAGCATGCCTTCTCTGAACATACCTCTGGGGTCATTCCCTTCATTCCCTCTCTTTTTTATGCAAAGAGAAACACTTTACTATAACAGAGACGCCCCTATTTACATCTCTGAGCCTGGACACAAACCGCAGCTGTATGCGCCACCAGGCTCAGGGCAGAAATCATTCATGTAGTTACATAGCTATATATCACTACAAGCATGCAGACACCTATTAAACACTAGATAACCATGTTTATCTTTCCTATTCTCCTTCACAATACCTAGTTGTTCTCTCATTATGAATCCTCCCTTCCCGCACTGCTTTGCTTAACCCTTTAACAGCCTCGTATTGCACAGGCTGCCACTCTGCAGGTTGATTTGTCTGACAAAATACTGAACAAGCCATAGCGACTCCCAAAACCCATCACTTAAGTGCTTCCCACTTGCATTCCTGCCACCAATCCCTCAGACTCCCTTTCACCCTCCCCAAAAATACAATCAATGCATCGGGAGAGAGGAAGGGGTGAGGGAAAGGTCTAGCTCCTTTTCCAGATCTATAGGACCTGGATCAAAAGGTTTATCAGTGTCAATGGAATCATTGTCCGAGCTGTCCTGTTCCTGTGCTTGCTCCTGTGTTGTGAGGGTCGCTGCAATCAGTGACAGAAGCTTTGGGGGCAGAGGAGGTGTGGACAGAATCGCCATCGCTGACGGTGTCTTGAGAAGAGTCGCGCTGTCGGTGGAATTTACAGCTTCCTCTGGTTTAGCACCGTTAGTAGAATTAGTCCACACTTGGCAAAGAGTAGTCAGAATTTGCCACCAAGATGTTAAATGCATTCCCGACACGGAGTTCCCCTCCGCGGCAGCATCATACAATTGGCTGCTGTATGTACACACTTTCATTCTTTCAAAGTCTCTAAAGTTTCTTGGCTGCTCACCTGTCTCGATGAATACAGGTGTTATCCTCGGGGTTTAGGTTGTCCGCCTGGTCCAGACAGCAAGACGATCGTTCAGCCAAGACATCTCCTCCGGAACGCAGCCCTCTTCCACGAGCTGTCTTTTTTATCGACCAGTTCCGTCCTTATTCTTCCAAGGCTTCGGAAAACCACCATAGGGGTCACCGTTTGAGGAGACTGAGGCACGGACACCCTGATCTGACTAGGAGACCCTACATGAGTCCATATACATGTCTTTCTGGGGATGAAGCCTGATTCCCCATTACGGATTTCCCACAGCTCACCTCTCAACTCCGGAGGGATTTATGGCCAGCTCCTGCTTCCTTTCAGCAGATCATTCAAAGTTCTGTGGGATTCGCTGCATGTCGCTCAGATAGGCGATTCGAGAGCCTTTCACGTTAGATCCTTAAACGCATCACATCGGGGTCACCAATTTGCGGCGAATGAAGAGACGGGACGCAGCTTGATGCAAGCAAATGTCAATTTATTGTACAGAAGCACGAGTTTTTATACACTTTCAGAAGCTGTGCGTTTTAAACAGATTGGTTCTTGAAGCTAAGCGTTGCATACTAGGCAATCCCTGATCGGTGGTTAACTACCAGCAATTAACAACAAGGTGTTACCTTTCCTTGGCACCATCCTTGGTGCCATCTGTCTCCCACTCCCCTGTGCTCTGTAAACATGTCTCATCATGTTAATTGTTGTCTAGACAAGCTCGCATTCCCCTCAGCTAACTGATTGCCACGCATGGTCCTAGTTTCCAGACCGCTCCTGCAGAGGGGGGGGTTTACAGTGCTGGAGGTCAGACAGGCATGCATGGTAGAGGTGGCCAAAAGCATTGCCTCGGGGTCTGGGGGATCACAGAGCTCTGCTCCCTGTGTCTTCTCAGCCCATGCAGGTGGAACAAAAGCCTGGCCTCCTCCCCATGTGCCGGTCTCCCCTTTTGGTCCCTGCTGCATGCCATCACTGGAGGAGTCAGCTTTTGGGCTCAGGGTTTATTGCCTTCTCAGGAGGCGTCGGGGTGTAGAAGTCCTCTGTGAGGGAGACTGGGGCCAGCTTGCATTCTTGTGGGAAGCCCAGTACAACATGCTGAAAGTCAGGAATGTGCTGTTGTCTGGCACAGCCAAACTTGCCATGTGCTTTGTGACTCCTTGGGCTGGGCCACAGTGAGAGAGCTCAGGGCTGGTTCCCTGCAGGCAGCTGTGAGCACGGGGAGTGTGGGAATATGGGTGGGATGGGAAGGGGATGCTGCTTCTGTGGATCACTGAGCAGGGCCCACAGGGGCCGCTCTATGCATGGCACAAGCTTCCAGGGTGTCCTGCCTGGTCCTTTTGTAGCCCGTGCCAGTCCTTAATGTTGCGTGTTGCCAGGCTTGACTGAGGGAGCTGAGGCCCCAGAGACAAATGTTGAACTCTTTCCTGGGAGGCCTGCAGGAAGCAATGTGAGGCCCTTCTTGCCCTCATCCCCTTGCTGGGGACATGGCATGGGAGGGCTGCTCCATATGGTTTCCTGGAGTTCCATCCTTTGCCCTGCTGTGCCAGACAAGGGGATCCCCCAATCCATCCCCTGTCATGCCCTGCAGACCTACCCTCTGCCCTGCTAATGCCTTCCCATCTTGTTGGTGCGGAGAAATGCCAGAAGACCCAGTAGGACTCCAGGTTTATCTCTGATCCAGACTAGCTATTCTACAACCCAAATAAAGTGGTGATGTTGAGGTGCCCTGAAGGGTACTTGTCTTCTGCTACAGAGATCACCTGCATGAAACTGAGATTAAGGCAAGTCTCCCCAATTCCTTGGAGCAGCTGGCTTGTGAGGAAAAGCATGGGCCACTGGCATCCTATGGAGGGGAACATGACCGGTGTGGGTAAGTGAGTGAACCAGCCACTCTCCCAGTGCTCACAGTCTGTACTCCCCAGGCAGGAGAGCAGTGATGGATATGACCTGTGTCATTATTGCCCTGTGCTTGGGGTTGTCAGGGCATGGTGTGGGCATTTCTCATGGTTTAACCCTGGCTGGCAACCAAGAACCACACAGCCACTTGCTCATTCTCCCCCATCCAGAGAGATGGGAAGGAGGATCGGAAAGGAATGTAAAATTCAAGGGTTGAGATAAGAACAATTTAATAGGTAAAGCAAAAGCTGCGCATGCAAGCAAAGCAAAGCAAAGAATTCATTCACCACTCCCCATGGGCAGGCAGGTGTTCAGCCATCCCCAGGAAAGCAGGGCTCCATCATGGGTAACAGTTACTTGGGAAGACAAATGCCATAATGCCAGATGTCCCCACGTTCCTTCTTCTTCCCCCAGTTTATATACTCAGCATGGCATACCATGCTATGGAATATCCCTTTGTTGCTGAAATCTCGGAATGAAGAACTTATCAACACCAATGTGATGTAGATAAGCAGACGCTTTTTTATTAACGTCTGGGTGCATGAGTGAGTCCTCTCATGATCAACGCACACCAAGTTTCAAAATCATGCACCATATTTAGAACTTATTCATGCATATTCATTAACTATTCATGCATAATCATAATATTTCCCAAAAATAATTAACATACTCTCCTCCCATATCCGATTCTGCGCAGTAAAGATAAGAAAAGTCTAGAAATGGGTCTGGGGTACGATTTGGGTAGGTGGTATAGGAGTCGGTGGTCGCGATCTCCCCCTGCTGGAATTACCTTTTACTAAAGTTCATGATTTCTTGGCAGGTAACTGTAAGTTGTTCCAGTCGACTCTCCCCATTTCCCATTAATTCTGCATTCTGACATTTCAATGCATTCTCCCAGTCTACTTGTAAATACTGTATCCAATTATCTTCAATCATCTTGAATCTTAAGTCTATTGTCTAAGTTCTAATTATTCCTACTAGGTGATTCTGACCTATTCTTTTGGCCTTGCTACAGGGCTGTACAGAGGATTTCATAGCAGCTTTTGCTGTGCAACTACAAGTTTCATTAAAATATATTTCTTATTCCAAATGATTTTATAGAATCAAATAAAGTCAATTAATTCTAACTTATTAGCAGATCTGTAACACCTTTGGCTAGCTTGGGTCACCTGTCCTGGCTGTCTCCCCTCCCAATTTCCTGTGCCCCTCCAGCCCTCTGGCTGGCAGGGCCCAAGGAACTGAAAAGTCCTTGATTTAGTATAAACATCACCCAGCAACAACTAAAACCATCAGTGTCCTATCAACATTGTTCTCACATCATAGCCAAAACACAGCACTGTACTAACTACTAAGAAGAAAATTAACTCTATCCCAGCTGAAACCAGGACAGCATTCACTCCAGAGAAAACTGCTGCTGATTCATCCCAGATTTGTTTGTGCTGTTGCCAGCTGGGGCATCCCTGCACAGTGCCAAGGGGGACAAGTCCTCATCACTGTGTGCAGGGCCCCAGGCAGTGTGTCCAGACCAGCTGGATGGGTCTTTATGGAGAAGAGTACAAGAGTCCAGGAGCAGGAGGGCAGGACCCAGCTCTGTCCGCTGGGTCTGTTGGCTAAGTTATTGTTGGTAAAAAAGGGACCAGTCACCAGATCAGTTGCTAGCCCCAGGGTGGTGGCTGCAGAGTGGCCACAAGTACTTCCTTGTACTCTTCCACATTTTCATGGTTTAACCCCAGCTGGCAACCAAGTACCACACAGCCACTTGCTCACTCCCCCTCACCCGGAGGGGTGGGGAGGAAAACTGGAAAGGAATGTAAAACTTGAGGGTTGAGATAAGAACAATTTAATAATTTAAATAGAATAAAGAGGTAATAATAACTATAACAATAATAACAATTATAATGGAAAGGTGGGAGAAAAGGGTAAAATCCAAAGGAAAAGAGAAAAGGAAAAGTGATGCACAGCACAACTGCTCACCACCCACTGACCAATGCCCAGCCAGTCCCTGAGCAATGATCCCCCCCCAGCAAACCCTCCAAGTTTATATACCAAGCATGACGTCCCATGGTATGGAATACCTCTTTGGCTGGTTCAGGTCAGCTGACCTGGCTGTGTCCCCTCCCAGTCTCTTGTGCCCCTCCAGCACTCTGGCTGGCAAGGCCCAAGAAACCACAAAATCCTTGACTTAGTATAAACATTACCCAGCAACAACTGAAAACATCAGTGTGGTTATCAACATTGTTCTCACACCATAGCCAAAACCCAGCACTGTACTAACTACTAAGAAGAAAGTTAACTCTATCCCATCTGAAACCAGGGCACACAGTCAATGCAGTACCCAGAGTACCTCTGGGAACAGTTCAGGTCCAGAGGAGGGTGCAGACAGTGGCTGAGTGTTGTCTGGAAGAAGGCAGGATGGCCTTGTCGCCATTGTGCTGGGGACAGGCTAATGAGGGAATGCTGGGGATGATGGAGGTTGGCTGGAAGGAGAAGGGAAGGAAATGACCCTCTTGCAATGTTTCCTTCACAAAGGTCCTTCAGGTTGTCCCTGGGACCTTGGAGATTTCCATAAGCAGCATCAAACTGAACTGGACCTGCAGAATCCTTGATGCCTGCCAGCGCATGTGGGCCATGTGCTGTCTAGCAGTGCCTTCCTCCCTTCCCTGTGAGACTGAAGAGGTGAAGGGAGAGGACATGCTACACGGCCAAGAGGGAACATTTGCCTGTCCCCCTGTGCAGCCCTTCACTGTCTACAGCGTCACTATCTCCCTGCCCCCCAGTACAATTCTGTTCACATGGCTGCTCAGGACAGAGGAAATGGGTATGTGCCCACCTACATGAAATATAAAGGTGCCCTTCACCTGGCAACTCGGCCCGAGCATCTGCTCCCTGCAGTGATGGTCCTGTGATCGGGGCTGCTTGGAGCCTGTGGGATCTGGGGAAGGGGCTGTGCAGGGCCCTGGACCACAGCATGTCCCCACCTCACTCTCCCCCTCCTCACCACACTGATGCTGCTTGCTTCTGATGCTGCAGCACGTGCCCTCTGTGGGGGACAAAACCTGCTTGGGGGGGTCCCTTTGCAGCCTGTCCCCTGGACCAGGAGCTGCCTGCACCCTGCTCTGGGCTCAGGCCTTCCTCACTGGCCCCATGTGTGACCCCATCCTCCTGTGTTTCCAGTGCTGGACAAACCAGAGTAGCTGTGGCTGGATGCCAGCATGGGGTCCTTCAGGTAGAAGGCGCTGCCCTCCTGAAAAGGGGACATCATCGGATACCAGGTACCAGGGAACCGCAGACTACCTGTGGTTCCCCTCACCTTGCCAGGCACCTCTCTGCCTGGAGCTGTGTGCAGGCAGGTAGAGTGAATGGGGAAGGGAAAATTGATGACTTGTGGTTCCCCTCAGTGTCCTAGTGAGCATCTGGCTGTGATGAGCATGAAAGTTTTCTCTCTCACCCTCAACATTCCTCATGCTGTGGAGTTGCCCAGAGAGGTGGTGGGTATTCCCTGCTCTCTGGGCTTCCTCCCCAGATCTGCTCAGCCTGGGGTTTAGCAGACTTTACATCTTAGTGTGCAGGACTTGATGTGTCTGCTGGAGTGGCCTCCCAGGGTTTCCTGTGCCTCTTGTGTGCTTGTTTCTGGTTCTTACCACAGGAGATCCTATGGTTTAAGTTGTCCTCTGAAAACCCCTCTTCCTCTGGGAGAGTTGCACCGTTTATTTGAGCTTTCCACAGTGCATGGCAGGAAGTGCCTTCTCTGTCTGTGAGTTTGGGTCTCTTCCCACAGTGCAGCCCTGCTTTCTAGCATTGGGGGGCAGAGACCCTTATCAGTGTGTCTTATGCCCTCTCTGAGGATAGACCTCTCCATGGGGTGACAGGGACCCAGATATGCTGGTTCTTCGTGCCCCTCAGCTGTTTCATGGGGAAACCTGCAAACTAGGGCCCTGATGGCATTACTTGTGGGTCTGTTCCAGCTGGCTACCTGCTCTCAGACACCTCTGTTTGTGACAAGAACCCTTTTTTTTTTGTTTCAGTTAGCTCCTTTTTTTTGCATATTCCCAAAATGCCATTTCTATAAAGACCCCAGCAGCAGTGAGGCTGGCCTGGGATCTCAGGAGAAATTCAGATGATGCATTGGCACATGGGCACCCTCAAACTGTATCCCTTGTGGGAACTGTCTTCCCCTTTTCATGTAGACAAAGCTTTCAGAGTCCAGCCTTGCACAGGGGGAAAGAGAAATTCAGGGCTCTTCTTTTGAGAGTTGTCAACACAGCGCCTGCTGTGTTGAAATATCGTATTAATGACCTGGCCTAGGCTCATTACATGTATATACACATGTATATACACATATTACATGTATCTTCAAATGAATGGCCTCCCTCTTGCCCTCAGCTCTTCACAGAGGCTTGGTCCTTTGCTCACAAAGGCAGCCACTCTGACGTCTTGAGTGTTGGCTCCAAATTCCTCCTCTCCTCCTCTTATCTGCTTTGAGGTCCACGCATGGGGCCAGGGCTCCTGGTAGTTCCTCTCTGAGAGCTTTCCACAACTGTGGCAGGTGAAGAGAAGGGGAGGTTTGCAGGGGTGCTTTTCTCTGTCTTGGTGTGCTGTGAGCAGGTTCCCAGAGGGCAGGTTGGTGCTGCTGCCCTCTGTCTCTGTCTCCTGTCCTTAGCTGAACACCACAGCCAGGAGTGCACAGGACAGTGGCTTCCTCGAGATGAAACAGCTGCAGCTGAGCAACTCTGTCACTGAGCACTTGTTGCCTGAGCACAGCCCTGCAGCAGATACACAGTGACAATGCAGGGACTCATGGCTGCTGGAGTCGGGGTTGTATTGCTGTGGGAGTTTCAGACCAAAATCTTGGGTAAGACTCTGTGCCCCAGTCCCTCCAGGGTGGCCATAGCATGCACCCTGGCTAAGGCAGCTCTCTGTCCCCAGCCCTGTGGCCTCCAAGCCAGTGCCGAGGAGCTTGGGAACAGAGGAGCTGTGCTCTGCAGTCTGCACTGCCCAAGGCTACTACCCCTGCTCTCAGCACAGCCTCTGCCATCCTGCTTACTAATGCTCAACTCCCAGGTCTTCCCTTCCAGACACCCTAGACCCTCTCAACATTAGTTACTGCAGTGTCTGTGATACCTCCCCATCCCAAGGGACAGCTGTGCTTCTCCTCCACCCCATAACCCGACCCACAGAGGCAGCAAGGTGAGTGTAGCGCCTGGCAGCTCTGCTCTCCACAGCCTTGAGATTGGTTTCCCCACCAGCAGCACTTGCCTGCAGCTGCCTCCATCCCAATCTCCCTGTCCCCGTCTTATCTAGCCCTCTCACCACCCTGCCTTGCAGGGAGTACCAGCTCATTGTGGCTGCGACACACAACAGCACCGTGGTGGAAGGTGCCTGCTCGTGGGAGTCACAGTCCTTCAATGCCAGCCAGCATCCTGGTGCCTATGTGGCTGCCATGCTCAACCTCACTGCCCCTGTGGGCTTTGTGCTGGGTGACGGGATCAGCGAGCACAGATTACCACAACACTGCCCTTTGGTCCTTCTGGGACTACATGGCCTTTTTTTCCACTTCATCTGCCACTCACAGCAGGTACACGTCACAGAGGGGTCTTGCTCCCCAGGGACGCTGCCAGCTGGGGCCGGGCCCCTTGGCTGGGTCTGGGCTGGCCACCAAAGATAAGTGGCAGTGCCACATGGGCTCTGCTCTCAGCCCCTGTGCCGAGAGCCTGGGTGCCTTGGCAGGACAGTGTCTCCGGGGTCCTTGTCCACAGCTGGGGCATTTGGTGGCCATGGGTGAGAGGCCTTTGCCCTCAGAGTGGGCAGCAGGACAGAAGTGGCCTGAGCTCTCCTTCCCATCTCCTCCAACAGGCAGAGTTCACCTGCATGTGCTATAGCTTCTCTGTTGGTAAGTGGGCTCCTCACTCCCTGTGCCCAAGGCTCCCTTTTCCTAGCCTGGCTGCTTCCCATGGAGAGGAGCTGGCTAAGCACAGGAGCAGGGGGGTCTTGTTGTGGGGGAACAGGGGAAAGCTTTCATTTCCCACACATGGGGGTGATCTTCCATCCCACAAGAAACCTAAGTCAAGACACATGTCTACACACTTGTGCACACCCATTGCTATTGTTGGGGCCATTGCCAACATGTGGCTCAGGCTGTGGCACCCACTCCTGGCTGTGTGTTAGTTGCAGGGCAGCACTCAGGCCCATGGCTTGAGACAGTGATTGGGGTGGCTGTACTGTTGGCACTCATCCTCCTGTCTGCAGGGTTCCTGTGGTTTGTGCTTTCCAGGTGAATTGGAAGGGGACAGACAGATTCAGCAGGGCCATGGGCAATCCCAACCTCTTGAGTAAGGCTCCTCTTTGCCTTTCAAGGAAAAGGAAGTCTCTGCCCAGAAAAGCTAAGGAAGATAATTAAAAAGGTAGGTGTGGGAAAATCACTTTGTGGGGGCAGGGGGAATTAGAGAAAACTGGGACCTAATAGAAGCGCAGTATTACAGAAAGCTTTTTAGGATAAAATACAGCTATCACTTTCAGGATGGTTGGCATGCACAGAATCTACATCACCACATTTCCCTAAGCAACACATCCTGCCAGCTCAGCACATGCTGATAGGAGTAAGGGAGGATGGAGCAGAGTGGAGACCCCATGGCCAGGCTCTTTCATGCTCCCTACAGGAATGGGAACTTGATGGCACCACACAGCTGATAAGCTGCATACCAGTTGTCACATGAAGAATCCATGAGATGTCTGTGGCTGAGTCAACCATTGAGGCGAAATGACTTTCCTCAGATGAAATAATCTCATTGTAATACTAACGCACACCTCCATCTCAAAGTTACCTGTCTCCAAGGTACTACTACACCTCACTGGGCACATGATACCAGTTAGCAACAACAATATGTATAACTAGAGTCACTCAAGCTCCACCTAAATGTGATAGAGATGAACTAGTCCTGGACTGAAATAAGCCCAGGGCAGGGGGAATTGTTGTCTAAACTCCTGGATTACCACACTCTGATTTAGTGTTCACAAAACTAGGTCAATCTGGCTAAAGTTCATAAAGTTGTTATGAATGAAGGGACTTTAATCAAGGTAGTCAGCCTTGGGGAGGATGAGGAACACAGAACAGATAGTGAAAAGAACACCATTATCTAAGTTACACAGAAAGAAGCCTTCAAGTGAGGGGAGTTCTGACTATGAGAGGAAACAAGATGATGAAGTGTTGCAATCCACTGACATCAACAGAAAATTAGCTGAAAATAGGTCAAAGACAATAGTGGTAGTGAGAGATGGTGACCTCGAACTCAAATAGCCCCCCCGAAAGAGGGCAAAGCCCCGCTTGAGGAGCATGCGTAGTTAGTAGGGAACTTCAGTAGTACTGAGGATGTGTACTAATTTGCATTAGAAGCAAGAAACTTGTAACCAGTCCTGTGTATGATGAATGAATATGCAATGTTCTGTGAAGTATAAAAAGTGGACAGATGACGGGAGAAGTTAGGGAAGACTCCATCGTAACTTCTGGGATCAGTTGACGGGCTGAACCTGTCTTCTCCCCCATAGGGACGCCTATTGAGTAAGAACTTTATCTTATGTGCACTAACTCACGCTAGCTGTTATTAGTGATTATAGCTTGGCTGTATATCACTTCAAGTTTGTTTTTGCAGACAGTCCCTATCACCGGCAATCACAAACCTTAATTTATCATGATTTTATATTAATAAAGAGTTTTATTCTATAAACTGTTAGTGTTAGTCCTTCATGAGCACTAGCAGTTGCCAGTAGCGGGTAACATATTTGAATAAAGTGGGAAGACTCACTTGGAGGGGCATCCAATACACCTGGAATTGACTGGCCCAAGGATGGAAACACAGGCCTAACATCTGCCATGGACTGATCCAGGATGCACTGGAAAAGAGTGAAGCTCCGGAACATCTGCAATACATTGATGATATCATCGTATGGGGCAATAGAGCAGAAGAAGTTTTTGAGAAAGGGGAGACAATTCAAATCCTTCTGAAAGCTGGTTTTGCCATAACACAAAGCAAGGTCAAGGGACCTGCACAGGAGATCCAGTTTTTGGGATGGATGTCATAAAATCCCAGTGGATGTGATCAACAAAATAAAAGCTATGTCTCCACCAACTAATAAGAAAGAAACTCAGGCTTTCTTAGGCACTGTGGGTTTTTGGAGAATGCACATTCCAAACTACAGTATGATTGTAAGCCCTCTCTATCAGGTGACCAGGAAGAATTTCAAATGAGGCCCTGAGCAGCGAAAAGCCTTTGAACAAATTTGAACAAATTAAATGGGAGATAGTTCAAGCAGTAGCCCTTGGGCCAGTCTGGACGGGGCAAGATGTAAAAATTTTACTCTACACCGCAGCCAGGGAGAATGGCCCTACCTGGACCCTCTGGCAGAAAGCACCAGAGGAGACTCGAGGTTGACCCTTGGGCTTTTAGAGTCAGGGATATAGAGGATCAGAGGCCTGCTACACTGCAACTGAAAAAGAGATACTGGCAACTTATGAAAGGCTTCGGGCTGTTTCAGAAGTGATTGGTACTGAAGTACAGCTCCTTCTGGCACCCCTGCCAGTGCTGGGCTGGATGTTTAAAGGGACTCTTCTCTACACATCACACAACTAATGCTAGATGGAGTAATTTGGTCATATTTATCACATAACAAGCTCAAATAGGAAATCCCAGATGTCCAGGAATCTTGGAAATTATCATGGACTGACCAGGTGGCAAAGATTTCAGAATGTTACCAGAGTAGGAGGTGACATGTGCTGAAGAGTCCACACTGTATAATAAATTGCCAGAACATGAAAAGAAATATGCCTTGTTTTCTGATGGGTCCTGCTGTATTGTAGGAAAGCATTGGAGGTGGAGAGCAGCTGTATGGAGTCTTCTATGATAAGTTGCAGAAACTGCTGAAAGAGAAGGTGAATTGAGACGGTTTGCAGAGCTGAAGGCTATCCAGCTGTCTTTAGACATTGCTGAATGAGAGAAACGGCCAATACTTTACCTCTATACTGATTCATGGATGGTGGCAAATGCCCTGTGGGGGTGGTTTCAGCAATGGAAGCGCAGTAATTCATAACAAAGAGGTAATCCCATCTGGGCTGCTGCATTGTGGCAATATATTGCTGCCCAGGTAGAGAAACTTGTTGTGAAGGTACGTCATGTAGATGCTCATGTACCCAAGTGGTGGGCCACTGAGGAACATTTAAACAACCAGCAGGTAGATCAGGCTACTAAAATTGAAGTGGCTCATGTAGATTTGGATTGGCAACATAAAGGTGAATTATTCATAGCTCGGTGGGCCCATGACACCTCAGGCCATCAAGGAAGAGATGCAACATATAGATGGGCTCGGGATCAAGGGGTGGACTTGACCATGGACACTATTGCAAAGGTTATCCATGAATGTGAAACATGAGCTGTAATTAAGCAAGCCAAGCGCTTAAAGTCTCTCTGGTATGGAGGATGATGGCTGAAATATAAATATGGGGAGGGCTGTCAGATTGACTATATCAAACTCCCACAGACCCGCCAAGGCAAGTGTCATGTTCTTATAATGGTGGAAGCAACCACCGTATGGCTGGAAACATATCCTGTGCCCCATGCCACTGCCTGGAACACTCTACTGGGCCTTGAAAGACAAGTCTTATGGCAACATGGCACCTCAGAAAGAATTGAATCAGACAACAGAGCTCATTTCTGAAAACAACCTCGTAGACACTTGGGCCAAAGAGCATGGTATTGAGTGGATATATCACATCCCCTATCATGCACCAGCCTCTGGGAAAATTGAACGATGTAATGGACTGTTAAAGACTACACTGAAAGCAATGGGTGGTGGGACTTTCAAACATTGGGATACACATTTAGCAAAGGCTACCTGGTTGGTTAATACCAGAGGCTCTGCTACCTGAGCTGGTCCTGCCCAGTCAAAGCTTTTGCATGCTGTAGAGGGGGATAAAGTTCCTGTAGTGCACCTTAAAAATATGCTTGGGAAAACAGTCTGGGTTATTCCTGCCTCAGGGCTTGCTTTTGCTCAAGGACCTGGGTGCATTGGTGGCTAATGTGGGAAGATGGGGAGGTTCAATGTATACCTCAAAGGGATTTGATTTTGGCTGAGAATAGCCAATGAATTATACTGTGTGATGTTAATTGCTATATAACATTATATATTGTCACTTCTATATGCCCATTACTGCACTGGGCACCTTATGGCACCCATCTCTACCACTGTGGATTTGGAGATCTGGACCTGGCTCTCTTCCAATTGACACACTAATGAAGAATGAACTTTGATGAAACTGGATCAGCACAGTAGTGATAGAATCAGAACTGGCTTCAGCATGCAACAGTCCAACACCTCGCACCATCTTTCCTGCCTTGAAAGACTGTTATGACAGATGTAGCCCAACATCATGGACTAAATGAACTCAATGGACTTTTAGAGGGATGGTCCATAGACTAAGGGAATAATATCTGTGTGTTTATATCAGAAGAACTGAAAGGTGATGGTGTATTGGAAAACGTAGCATGACATAAATGGTATGGAATAAGGGGTGGATACTGTCTTGGTTTCAGCTGGGATAGAGTTAATTTCTTCTTGGTGACTAGTGCAGTGCTGTGTTTTGGATTTGGTGTGAGAATAATGTTGATAACATACTAATGTTTTTAGTTCTTGCTAGGTATTGTTTATACTAAATCAAGGAATTTTCAGGTTTCCCATGCTCTGCCAGTAAGGAGGTACACAAGAAGCTGGGAGGGAACACAGCCAGGACAGCTGACCTGAACTAGTGAAAGGGGTATTCCATACCACAGATCATCATGCTGAGTGTAAAAACGGGGGTGAGTTGGCCAGAAGCCGCTGATCGCTGCTTGGGAACTGGCTGGGCATCACTGAGCAGGTCGTGAGCAACTGTATTGTGCATCACTTGTGGGGTTTTTCCCTTTCTCTTTGGATTTTATTCCTTCTCCCCTACTCGCTCCTTTTCATTACAATTATTATTTTTTTTATTGTTTTATCTTATTTTATTTTATTTCAATTACTAAAATGTTCTTATCTCAACCCTCAAATTTTACCTTTTTTCCCGATTCTCCTCCCCATCCCACTGAGGGGGCATGGGGGAGTGTGTGAGCAGCTGTGTGGTACTTAGTTGCCAGCTGGGGTTAAACCACAACACAAGTCATAAGGTTTCATAACTTATAACCCATAACTTAATATTGTGCACCTGTGAGCAAAAAAAAATAAATTGCTACCTAGCCGATGGTGAGAGTGCTCATGCTTCCTCTTCCATCACTGTGCAGGTGCCCCCTGTATCACACTGGGAAGCATGAAAGCCTCAGCAATCCAGCTGCTGTTGGATCCACTTAAAAAGCTTTTTGGGTAAGCTGATGTTTTATGCCCTCCAGCTTGGGGGTTTGGTCTATACTATTTCCATAAGTTAGTGGATTCTGACAAAACTGCCAGACAAAAGATGAATGCAGGAGACAGCAATCTGCAGGTGATCATGGCTGCATAATAGCCCTTCAGCTCTTCCTGGCCACCTATCCTGCCTACCTGGTTAGCTTGCTTTGATCTAATACCCTGCTCCCAGCATACATCAGGCCTTAGCATGCTCTGTTCTCATGATTTAACCCCAGCTGGCAACCAAGCACCACACAGCCACTTGCTCACTCCCCACCACCCAGAGTGTAGAGAGCTTCATGGCAAGTGCTGGAGGCTGCGATGCCTGTGAAGGACCTTGAAGGCTAAAGAAGAAAGAAAGTAAGATAAGGTTGGCTGAACACCTGGAAGAAAAACAGGATATGAAGCGAGGCTGGAGCGGATGTGAGATGCCATGTCTCAGTGGCTGGCTGAGAACATGAAACTCACAGCGATAAGAAAGAAGAGAGAAAAAAAATGCAAGAAGTTCAGTGTGTCTGTAGCTTAGTAATTAACCAATTATATGTAGCCAAGAAGTGTGTGAACAGTATTGATTAATCCAGGGGTCCTCAAACTTTTTAAACAGGGGGCCGGTTCACTGTCCCTCAGACACTGTCACAGGCCGGACTATAGTTTGGAAAAAAAATGAACTAATTCCTATGCACACTGCACATATTTTATTTGTAGTAGTGCAAAAAAACAGGAAAAAGAATGCAATTTTTAAAATGAAGAACAATTGTAATCAAAAAAAAGAAATAATATTTCAATGTGAACTATGGGCCTGCTTTTGGCTAATGAGATGGTCAATGTTAGGTTCCATATTTGTCACTGCCAGTCGTAGCAAGTGATGCAAGTGTTCACCAGTTAGTCTGGATCTGACTGGAGATTTCAGATGTTTCATTTGGGAAAAAGTCTGCTCACAGACATAGGTGCTGCCAAAGATGGTTGCACTTTTGAGTGCATAGTTCCTGAGATTATGATATGTCTCTGAGGGGAGAGATGCATAGAAATTAGTAAGGCTGCTTGATTTGAATGCATCTTTCAGCGAGTCACAAGTCTTTAGTTCGGCCAATTCCATTTGGTAAATCAGATCAACAGTTTCAATGTCAACAGAAAATGGGTTCCAGAAAAGCTGTATGTCCTGTTCATGGAGACGAAGCTCTTTAATTTGAAACTCCTTTTGCAACATTTCTAGTACATCCATACATGTTTTGTTTGGGAATGTAGCTGCTGGTTTTTCTGCAGACAGGTTTTGAGTTGTGGGGAGATGGCAGAAGTTTTCCTCCTTTACTTGGTTAATGAGCAGGTCTAATTTGACTTGAAATGCTTTCACATGTGAATACATATCACAGATGAGCTTCCCCTTTCCTTGAAGCTGGACACTGAAATTGTTGAGTAGCTCTGTTACATCTGTCAGAAACGCAAGGTGCCATTTCCATTCTGCATCTTTGAGCACTTTGTTTTTAGAAAGCACAAAATCATAAACCTGTGGAAGTAAGTCATAAAATTGTTTCAAAGCTCTCCCTCGACTCAGCCAACGGACTTCTGTGTGGTACAGAATATCTTCATAGGCAACATTTAGCTCAGACAGAAATTCCTGAAACTGTCTGTGGTTTAGTGCATGAGCTCTAATGAAGTTAACACAAGAAACCACAATTTTCATGACAGAGTCCAGCTTCAGTGATTTACAACACAGTGCTTGTTGGTGGATGATGCGGTGTATGGCTATTGGATGTGAATGGCTGTGTTTGTCCATCTCTTTGTTAATGCGTGCAACCATTCCTTTCATGGACCCCACCATGCTAGGAGCACCATCAGTTGTCACACTGAATAGTTTACCCCAGTCCAGCTCCAAATCATTCATAGTTTGGCAAACTTTCTCATAGATATCCTCTCCTGTAGTTGTTCCTTTGATGCTTTTCAGTGCAGCAAGCTCTTCTGTGACTTCGAAAGAATCATTTGTCCCACGAATGAAAATTAGAAGTTGTGCAGAATCACGAACATCATTGCTTTTGTCGAGTGCCAATGAGAAATAGCAAAGTTTTTTGAGGAGTATGCAACTGCAGATTCAAATTTTCCCCCATTTCTTCAATCCTTCGTGTAATTGTAGCTCCTGAAAGACTCACTGTACTAAATAAATGCGCCTTCTCTGGACACATCTCTTTGGCCACAGAAAGAAGGCATTCTTTAACAAATTCTCCCTCTGTGAATGCTCTGCCAGTGCGCGCTATGAACTTGGCAACTTGATAGCTTGCTCGAAGTGATGATATATTGAGCTGCTTTTGCTTCACAGAAGTATTTTGCTGAGTTGTCAATCCATGTTTCAATCTTAATATTTTATCTTTTCTCACTTGTCCAACCAAAGAATCATATTTATCTTTATGTTGAGGTTGGTAGTGTCGACACAAATTGTATTCCTTGAACACAGACACTGAATTCTGGCAATTCAGAAAAAACGCTCTTTCTTTGTACTCCGTGAAAAAATAATCAGAAGTCTACTTTTCTTGGAATACCCTGCACTCGGAGTCAATTTTTCTTTTTTTTGACATGATGGTGCGCGCGCTTCCCACTGGTGCTGGCTTGCTTGTCCTGCCTGGGAGCTGGAGGGAGGGAGGGAGAGACGGGGGAGCCGCCCCCCTCGCTGATGCCGCTGCCCCCCTCCTCAGCCCGGCCGAGCAGTCCGGACAGGGTGGCCAGAAGGGACTTTGCCGCGCCGGGGCTCTGGCGATTCGCCCGAGTTGGCTGGGCCTCGCAGTGCAGAGGCTGCCGACTGAGCTTGCCCGGCAGAGGAGATGCCCGCGCCTCTCGCCCGCCGCGCATCGCAGAGGAGGAGGAGGAGGACGACGACGACGGGGCGGCGGCGGCGCGGTTTGTAGCCGAGAGGCGCCCCCTGCGGGGGGCAGGTCGAGGACGAGGCTCTGGTTCCAGCCCGGTCCCGGCGGGTGCTTGGGGGCTGCGCAGGCCGGCGCGCGGTTGAAGTGGCAGGAGGTCATCTGCGGCTGCTTGGTTTCCCCCCCCAACCCCCGGCGGGGGGGTTCTGTAAATACCGGGGGCCGGATTGAGGACCCTGGGGGGCCGTATCCGGCCCGACAGCCGTAGTTTGAGGACCCTTGCCCTAAAGTAACGGGGTGGACATACCTACTTGTCATTGTTGATCAATTGTCAGGGTGGGCGGAAGCTTTCCCTACTCAGAAAAGTGACTGAAAAGCAGTTATTAAAGTTCTCTTAAAGGAAATTATTCCCAGATATGGAGTTCCAGAGGTAACTAATTCTGACATTTTTCTGCAGCTATATTAATACAAATTTATCATTCATTAGGAATTTGATCACAGTTACATACTCCCTATCATCCAGAATCCTCAGGACAGGTAGAGAGAATGAATAGAACTCTTAAAGATAAATTAGTCAAAGTTTGTAAACAGACTGTATTAAAATGGCCTGAAGCTTTAAATTTAGTTTTATGGGCTATAAGAAATACTCCCAGGCAGCCAATTGGAGTTTCTCCAGCAGAAATTCTTTTTGGAAGGATTATAACAGGACTGGCCCCAATACTGCGCCTTGGGGAACACCACTTGTGACCGTCTGCCTACTGTATTTAATTCCATTCACCACAACCCTTTGGGCCCAGCCATCCAGCCAGTTTTTTACCCAGTGAAAAATACACCTGTCCAAGCCATGAGCAGCCAGTTTCTCCAGGAGAATACTGTGGGAATTCCTGTCATTCTTCAGGCAGTTTTCAAACCGACTACCCTGATTAACTTAAAATCATCAGAAAATTATATTCTTCACTTCCTCTTCCAAACCATAGCTAGATGTATTGCAGAGCACATGTTCCACACAGATCCCTGAGGGACCCAGACGTTGCAGATACCAGAGCTTTGATGCATTGCAAAGCCTGGCATTTAACAAGGAGTACTCTAAGCACAGTAACCAAGGATGCTCTATCTCAGTGGGATATCCCATTGCAGCCTGATGCAAGAAGCTGTAGAGGTCTAATGCCTGTGCACTGCATCTGAACTTGTGCTGACACAGGGCTATTCACCTGTACCAGGAGGCCAGACTGTCCTCAAAACTTTGATACAGCTGGGGTTATTCTGTCAACAATGGATTAAGGTGTACAGGCACTTCCTCTTCTTCCTGCTTTCCCTTCAACATCTAATTACAGTCTCAAAAGAAACCTCCCAACCCTTCACCCCATCACAGTTATCTGCCCATAGGCTTTGCCAGACACAGTCTCAACGCTGTGTATATGTAGCACAACCATTACAGCACTAGGATGGCCACATTCCACAATACAGCGCTGAGATGAAATTAGCAGCACATCAAATTTGTGCTTACATACTGCCATCTGGATCAGCATCTTGCCCTGGCATGTGTGGAGGATCCTGGTGCAGTTTGAACCAGCCATCATGAAACCAGCCAACAAGAAGGTCTTCTTGTGAAGGACACTAATGAGTCGCCCAAGAGACACCACCACCATACTGCATATACAGTTTCTTAAGCAGAAAACTGAAGTCTCAAAGCAACTGAACTAGCAGAGAAGTTGAAAGCATCCTAAGGCAGTGTCATCCAACAACAACCTTTATAGCTTGTGCCAGAGAGATACTGGTGTCAGCAGAACATTTGTAACAATAGATCAAGAGCTGCCCACAGGGGAGACTGTTCAGACAGGAGCAGTCCTGAGGAAGGGACACACTCCCATCCCCAGCTCCACTGAGGACTCAGTCAGAAGTGCAGAGTCCAGGGCAAGGCTTAAGGGTTACAAAGATGCTCAGCAAATACCCACCCCAGGCACAACAGACATGAATTGTGGAAACCAACATTCCCAGTCCAGGCAAGCACACACAAGAACAGGAAGAGGGGAAGAAACTGTGGGCTTCAGATGAGCAGTAGCTATCACAAGCAAAACTCCAACCAGACTTCATGTTCCAGAATCAGAGGAACAGAGACCTATACCCAACAAATCTCAGAAAACACTCTGCTATGTGTCCAGGGCTTTGGTGAAGAACTGGAACTTAAGTGATCAGCAGAAGGCAGGTTGTGTGAGGCCAAGCAGAATTGGGGTAACCAGCCTCCCTGAACATCTGGGAGAGATACAGCAAGCAGAAAAACTCCTCTCAGCCAAGTTTACCCTGAAGCACTCCAAGTTGAGCTGGCAAACAAGCAGAATCTGATGCCTGGCCCAGCTTCAGCAGAGCTAACCATAGGAAAGAGCATCAGGCAGCTACAGCTACACACAATATCTTAATTTAATTTATTCCCAGAGCAAAAAGGTACCCTTGCCACACAGCAGCTTGATGGTGTGGGGAAGGGTGAAGGAGGCATTTCATCTATTCCTCATTTGTTTCATGAAAAGTATTACCTGCAATCCGAGCAGACAGACAGAAAGGAGGTTTCAGTGAACCATAACCCCTATATAATATCCCAGTCTGGGATATTACATTTTCCAGCTCACATAAAAAGAGAGCAATCAAGGCAGCTACTGACTCCCTGAGTCATCTTGGTCTGCATACCTCAGGCCCCAGCTCCCTGCTGAACAAGAAGATACTGATCCTCCCTGCTTCTCAAGGGGAGGGGGAATGCAACAAGGCTGAAAAGATCCCAGGATCTGTCATAAATCTCAAAGTTAAGGGAGACAAATGAGGTTGTTCATCATGTATAAAAGCCAGGTTCCTTTTATTAAGTGCCTAATACAGATGTGAAAGCAGGATGTAGTCAGTAATAAAAACTTTGGCCTTCCCTTGAGACATAACTCTCAGATCAGATGGTGCTTTGTAGGGTGATGCATGAGGCTGGCCACTGGAGGTAGCACCTATAGGTCTGGGAATAACCACTCTCAGTGCAAACAAAAAATTCAACAGCACAGCCCTCACTGGAGCACAGACAGCTACCCCCAAAGCCAGACACAATGCTTCCAGAGAACCTACGAAAAACCAGTGGTAGAAACATATGTTTTCCTAATTCAGAGGAAGCCAGGTCCAGCTCTGATTTCCTGCAACATCTCTTGGTGTTGGGAGTGGGGTGCTAGAAAAGGCCAGATCCATTTATAGCTGATGAGTCTGGCACAGGTATCAGCAGAAAGGCCAGGAGCTGACAGCTCAGTACAGACAACCACACAGCACAAGAGGCAGGCTGGGGAAAGAGACAGGGGGTATGAAAAACACTTCCCTTCAAGCTGGGAATGACGGGAGAGAGGTTTTTCCTTCATAACTGCAGCTACGGCCAGAAGTACTCACAGGTCAAGCCCAAGCTGTAGGGCTCTGTGTCCTTCTGAGCTCTGCACCAAGTCCACCCCTTCTGCAATTGTCATGATTTAACCCCAGCCAGTGACTAAGCACCATGCAGCTGCTCACTCACTCCCCCCACAGTGGAGCGGGGGAGAGGATCAGAAGAGTAAAAGTGAGAAAACTTGTGGGTTGAGATAAAGACAATTTAATAGGTAAAGCAAAAGCCACACATGGATGCAAAGCAAAGTGAAGAATTCATTCACTACTTCCCATGGGCAGGCAGGTGTTCAGCCATCCCCAGGAAAGCAGGGCTCCGTCATGGGTAACAGTTACTTGGGAAGACAAATGCCATAATGCCAGGTGTCCCCCCTTCCTTCTTCTTCCCCCAGTTTATATACTCAGCATGATATCATATGGTATGGAATACCTCTTTGGCTAGTTCAAGTCAGCTGTCCTAGCTATATCTCCTCCCAAATTCTTGTGCCCTTCCAGCCCTCTCACTGGCAGGACCCAAGAAACCTAAAAGTCCTTGATTTAGTATAAACATCACCCAGCAACAAACAAAAACATCAGTGTGCTATCAACACTGTTCTCACATCATAGCCAAAACACAGCACTGTACTAACTACTAAGAGGAAAATTAACTCTATCCCAGCTGAAACCAGTGACATACGGAATTAGACTCTATAACTCGAAAGTTATAAAGTAGGTATGTTTATTGCGTGCAGATGCACGGGGGATCGCTCCTCCACAAGCGTGCATGCCCGAAGTGACGAACCATCTCACATTTATACAATAAAACAAATGAATATTCAATTAACGCCTATACATATTCGTTACCTAAACCCGCTTACTATATGGAGAAATAGTGTGAAATGGGGACAATGGACATCGATTGTGATTGTATATGTCTGCCCAGGAATGTGGGTATGGTGACTAGTCATGGGTGCGATGTCTGGTCACATAGGCACACAGCTTTGAGGAGACCTCTACAGTTTTGAGGAGACGCCTGCCCTTCTTCCTCTAACAAAGGGGCTATGTAACAAAGAATAAGAAAAGGATGAGAGATATTCCAATGCTATCTAGAGGGAGGGAGTGCTAAGTCTCCTTGCTGGAGAAGATCGGATGGTCACAAGAACATGAATCACCTACAAACCTGCAAGACCACCACATTGCAGGCAAAGGACTGATAAGCTAATTAACATATGAGGTGAGAGTAAGCGGGTTTAGGTAACGAATATGTATAGGCTTTAATTGAATATTCATTTGTTTTATTGTATAAATGTGAGATGGTTCGTCACTTCGGGCATGCACGCTTGTGGAGGAGCGATCCCCCATGCATCTGCGCGCAATAAACATACCTACTTTATAACTTTCGAGTTATAGAGTCTAATTCCGTACGTCATTATCAGGCATAAAACAGTGAGAGATGAGAAATATTTATTTAGCTAACAAAATTTAGCTAATGATTGTGCATATTCATAGTAAAGTTCAGAAAAATAACCAATAAAGCTGCATTAGGGATTGCAGAGATGATGAGGCCATAAGAAAAGCAAATGCAGCCTAGACAAGGCAATGAAATAACATACTTTTGTACAGGCACTAACAACAAAAAATTCTGGTCACCTGCATTTAAAAATAAACTTGAACAGGCACAGTAAAGGCTTGAAGGAAACAGAAAACCTATCAAACAAGAAGAAACTTAAAAGCCTGGCTTTTTTAGCCTAGCTAAATGTAGGCTGAGAGCAGATAGTATTGCTCTCAATATATCAGAGGAGACACAAAAAACTGCTGAAGCAAAAGGAAAATGCTGGCAAGGATATAAGAGAATAAATGCACTGTGAACACATTTAGGTTGAAAATTAGAGGGGAAAAAATATCAATCATCAGAACAGGAAGCTTTTCAAATGGCACAGCTGGTTTTAGGATGAAGTTTTATCAGTGGCCTGACAGGGTTATAGGATACAGTGCCTCTGCCCAAAGGTCCTAAATCCAAGAGGTCCCTTATGCTCCTGTTTTTGTTCCCAGCTTGTAATTAGCATGGGTCATTTTTCAGACAGTTCCTTTCTTACAACAGACCTTGTTGAGGATCACTCCAGTTGGAGAACCTAGGGCAAGCATGTGGTGCTTCTTTGCCCTCCCGATCCATAAGAGCTGCTCATGACTTTTGTTATAAATTGAGACCACAACGGATCATAATCCAATTAAAATTTTATTAATTATAGCAAGTAGAATATGAGCAAAAACAGCGCTGGACGGCAGGGGAGTCTGCGCTCCACCAACTGCCGTACTGAGCAGTTCAAACAGTCCCTTTTTATACATCTTTACTTCCGTGTTCATGAGGTAGTGGAGGCATGCTTCAGTTGTTGTTAGGGGGTCGTTTTCTGCCTCCTGGTGGTCGTTGAGGCCGAAGTAAGAAGTCTTCCTCCTTTGTCCCATAGTTGACCCCTCACTCATATGTCCTTATATGGGGTTGTTTGTCCTGCTTCTGTCGGTTCCTGGATATCTGGTGGTTATCTTATCTTGCACAAGCGGTATCTGGTTTAGTTTGTGTAAGCGATTGCGGTTATCTTATCTTACACAGGCGGTGTCTGGTGGCTGTTTGCATAAGCGATTTCATATCTTTTGTTGCCTAACCTTTACATTGGATTTAACATAAATCTTAATAAACAATACCCTAGTCCATAGCTTCTCACAACTTTCAAGCTGCAGGTCAGCGGAAGACAGTTGTGTGGATGCACACCAATAAAGTGAGAGCCACTGGGCAGCCTAGCAGGAATGCAAGTGCTGCAGTTAGCCATTTAAAACACCTTCAAGGTGCCTCTGCCCCAAAGCACCTCAAGGTGCCCCTCACTATTAGTGGCAGAAGTTGCTACATGTCACCCTGTTGGATTCAGCCCTCCTCTGCTGCAGTATAAGAGAAATAACCATATCATCACCAGTTATCATCAAAGCATTATCATTTCTGATCCTGAAACTGCTGCCGGTGACTATTTAGGTGCTACAGCAGAACACACTGTTCAGACCATGAACCTCTATATTATCAAACCATAAACTTCTGCCTTATGGAAAAATGAGTGTCGTGGTTTAACCCTGGCCAGCAACCAAGCACCACGCAGCTGCTTGCTCACTCCCCCCCACAAAGAGAGATGATAAGGAAGATCGGAAAGGAATGTAAAACTCAAGGGTTGAGATGAGAACAATTTAATAGGTAAAGCAAAAGCTGCGCATGCAAGCAAAGCAAAGCAAGGAATTCATTCAGCACTTCCCATGGGCAGGCAGGTGTTCAGCCATCCCCAGGAAAGCAGGGCTCCATTATGTGTAACAGTTACTCAGGAAGACAAATGCCATAATGCCAGGTGTGTCCCCCTTCGTTCTTCTTCCCCCAGTTTATATACTCAGCATGATATCATATGGTATGGAATACCTCTTTGGCTAGTTCAAGTCTTCTGTCCTAGCTATATCTCCTCCCAATTTCCTGTGCCCCTCCAGCCCTCTCGCTGGCAGGGCCCAAGAAACTGAAAAGTCCTCGAATCAGTATAAACATCACCCAGCAAAAACTAAAAACATCAGTGCATTATCAACACTGTTCTCACACCGAATCCAAAACACAGCACTGGACCAGCTACTAAGAAGAAAATTAACTCTATCCCAGCTGAAACCAGGACAGAGAGAAAGAAAAAAAATATCAGGGATTAATTTTTGATATATCTATCAAATACAAGAACTTCATAAAAGACTAACTTATCATCCTCAAACATTGCCCAACAGATCACACGAGATCTGACCCCGCAGGACCGAGCAGAGCACCGTGCACACACGCGCCAGAAATGCAAACACCCTCAGGCAGCTGCCAGCACCACCAAGGGCCCCACAGGGCTGCCCGCTCCAGCCACAAACAAGCCACACACAGACGGCGGCAGCGGCCGCCGCCACCCCTTACCGGCGGGGCGGGACACTTGGCGCTGCCCGACACCCCACCCCACCCCCTGCCGGGACCGCCCGGAAGTCGGTGTCCTCAATCCCCGCAGAGCAGGGCAATGCTGGGGCCGCAGGGGGCTCGAGGTGGGAGAGCTGCGGATGGCAGAGAATGGGGCAGAAGCCCGGTCCCATGAGACCTTGTTTACAAGGCTGTATAGCAGCTTGGAGAAAATATTACTACAAAGTGCAATCAAGTCTGGCATGTACTGCTACACTTGGCTGCTGACACCAGAAGCTTGGACAAATGTACAGGATTAAATAGCTGATGAGAACACCGAGAGCTCCCTTACAGGATGTTTAATGTTTCCTCTAAAACATCCCTTACAGGATCCAAAAGAAGTTCAGGAATTCAAGCTCCATCACATAACAACCATCTGCTAGGCTTTTTCTAGGGGTTTGCTGTTCAGAGTTGTCCACTGCAGCTTCCTTAATTTTCGGATTGTTTCCCAAATCAGGATACTGTATTAAAAGCACTATCACCTCAGATCCATCCTCCCACAGACCGTCCTCTCACTTTAGAGATCCAAGCACAACATACACATGAGCTTATAAACTCCTTTGATCAGTTAGCAGAGTGGCAATTAATCAGTCATCCCAATATTCTCCTCTTACTAAAAAAAAATAATTTACAAAATCAGGAGTGATGTAGGACAGACATCACTGACAGCTAATATGTTTCAAATGCTGATCTTGTCAAACCACTGAAATATTTGTATATGGATCATGTTCACCAACAGATCTATTACCCCCTGCATGTCCTATGCAGCATTTGCAAGTCCCTTTTGTTAAAGAAAATGTATTTCGAATTAAGAAATTTAAAGTGCTGAAGCTGCTAAATGGCAGAACCAAGCCTCAGCCCTTGTATAGCCCTAATCCAAGGCTGGTTTAAAACTTAGTCAAGTTAATCAGTAGGAGAAGAGAGAAATAATAGATGATTAATTTGTATACACAGGTGTTCTCAGAAATGCAGGTGTTTTTAGAAAAAATCAGTATATGTGAATAGGAATTGCTTGTTCAAAGACTAAGTGTGCTTGAAGGACTGTGTGAGTTAAAGCAGGCAGAAAGAAAATCATGATCCAAGGAGGACCTTGGAACTGAGGAAGAGACTGGAACCTAACAGATGAATCAATAGGGACGGGGTCAGGTGATGGATTCACAGAACTGACAAGACCAAAGGAAACTTGCAGGAGCGGTCTGGAAACTAGGACCACGGGTGGCAATCAGTTAGCTGAGGGGAATGTACTCGAGCTTGTCTAGACAACAATTAACATGATGAGGCATGTTTACAGAGCACAGGGGAGTGGGAGACGAATGGCGCCAAGGATGGCGCCAAGGAAAGGTAACACCTTGTTGTTAATTGCTGGTAGTTAACCACCAATCGGGGATTGCCTAGTATGCAATGCTTAGCTTCAAGAACCAATCTGTTTAAAACGCGCAGCTTCTGAAAGTGTATAAAAACGCGTGCTTCTGTACAATAAATTGACATTTGCTTGCATCAAGCTGCGTCCCGTCTCTTCATTCGCCACAAATTGGTGACCCTGACGTGATGCGTTTAAGGATCTAACGTGAAGGGCTCTCGAATCGCCTATCTGAGCGACATGCAGCGAATCCCACAGAACTTTGAATGATCTGCTGAAAGGAAGCAGGAGCTGGCCAGAAATCCCTCCGGAGTTGAGAGGTGAGCTGTGGGAAATCCATAATTGGGAATGAGGTTTCGTCCCCAGAAAGAGACGTATATGGACTCATGAAGGGTCTTCTAGTCAGATCCGGGAGTCCGTGCCTCAGTCTCCTCAAATGGTGACCCCTATGGTGGTTTTCCGAAGCCTTGGAAGAATAAGGACGGAAAAAAGACAGCTCGTGGAAGAGGGCCTCGTTCCGGAGGAGACGTCTTGGCTGAACGATCGTCTTGCTGTCTGGACCAGGCGGACTACCTAAACCCCGAGGATAACACCTGTATTCATCGAGACAGGTGAGCAGCCAAGAAACTTTAGAGACTTTGAAAGAATGAAAGTGTGTACATACAGCAGCCAATTGTATGATGCTGCCGCGGAGGGGAACTCCGTGTCGGGAATGCATTTAACATCTTGGTGGCAAATTCTGACTACTCTTTGCCAAGTGTGGACTAATTCTACTAATGGTGCTAAACCAGAGGAAGCTGTAAATTCCACCGACAGCGCGACTCTTCTCAAGACACCGTCAGCGATGGCGATTCTGTCCACACCTCCTCTGCCCCCAAAGCTTCTGTCACTGATTGCAGCGACCCTCACAACACAGGAGCAAGCACGGGAACAGGACAGCTCGGACAATGATTCCATTGACACTGATAAACCTTTTGATCCAGGTCCTATAGATCTGGAAAAGGAGCTAGACCTTTTCCCCACCCCCTCGTCTCTCCTGATGCATTGATTGTGTTTTTGGGGAGGGTGAAAGGGGGTCTGAGGGATTGGTGGCAGGAATGCAAGTGGGAAACACTTAAGTGATGGGTTTTGGGAGTCACTAGGGCATGTTCAGTATTTTGTCAGACAAATCAACCTGCAGAGTGGCAGCCTGTGCAATACGAGGCTGTTAAAGGGTTAAGCAAAGCAGTGCGGGAAGGGAGGATTCATAATACATTTGCTATGTCCCTTCTTGAAGTGATGGCAGAGCCTTATACACTCACACTGCATGATTGGAAGTTACTGCTTTGTATGGTACTAACTGATACAGTATATGATGTGGTTATCTGATTTTTGTGAGCTATGTGTAGTGGCCTTGACTGAAAACCTTAATCGGGGAATTGCCGTTAACTATGAGCAGTTAGCTGGAGAAATTAACTGTGCCGATTCTGTGATTCAGGCAAGGTATCCCAGGGACAACTGTTTGCAAATGAATGAGATGGCTATTAAGGCAGTCAGGATGTGGGAGTCTTGCCACAGTCTTGCAGGGTCCTAGAGAGTCACTAACTTTAATACTAACTTGATTGATTGGCTTCAGAATATTTTGCAACAAGTCGAACATCAGGAAGCTCAAGGGTTGCTTTTAAAACAACTAGCTGTGATAATGCCAATGAAAATTGTAAATGGGCAACTTTCACAATCGCAACCCCAACATGTGTCAAATGATTGTAACGCAGAACTCACAGCAGACTGTAATTCTCAGGCTGAGTTCTGGAATGCAGCATAACACATTTTTGCTTCTCTAATCTCTTCTGTAAGAATAGTACACGCTCTTAACTTGCTTAGTAAATTAGGCTGCTAGCTTGCTAAACAAAGTAATACTACAAATACTTTTTTTTTTCTGGCTTATTAACAGATGTTGATTCTGTCCATCATATGTTGCTACAGAACCAAGTTGCTATTGATTTTTATTATTAGCACAGGGACACAAGTGTGAAGACTTTGATAGGATGTGTTACGTGTAAGAAACTATGGACTAGGGTATTGTTTATTAAGATTTATGTTAAGCCCAATGTAAAGGTTAGGCAACAAAAGATATGAAATCGCTTATGCAAACAGCCACTAGACACCGCTTGTGTAAGATAGGATAACCGCAATCGCTTACACAAACTAAACCAGATACCGCTTGTGCAAGATAAGATAACCGCCAGATGTCCAGGAACGGACAGAAACAGGACAAACAACCCCATATAAGGACATATGAGTGAGGGGTCAACTATGGGACAAAGGAGGAAGACTTCTTACTTCGGCCTCAACGACCACCAGGAGGCAGAAAACGACCCCCTAACAACAACTGAAGCATGCGCAGAGTACCTCCACTACTTCATGAACACGGAAGTAAAGATGTATAAAAAGGGACTGTTTGAACTGCTCAGTACGGCAGTTGGTGGAGCGCAGACTCCCCTGCCGTCCAGCGCTGTTTTTGCTCATATTCTACTTGCTATAATTAATAAAATTTTAATTGGATTATGATCTGTTGTGGTCTCAATTTATAACAATTTCTGGTGCCGTGACTCGGATAAGGAACGGTGGGCTTTGGTCCTCCGGGGAGGCGCCCCGCGACATTTCGCGGCCCCGCGACCAACAGCTTACTCCAACCTTACCGATGAACCTAAATTCTAGGATATTGAGCAAAAAAAGGACCAGTAAAATCCCATAAAATTCTGTGCACGGGAGTCCGGACGAAGACGCAGGACGCGTAAGTATATTGCGAATTTGTTCGCGGGTTTGCCGTTCGGGCGGGATTGGGTTTCCTGGAATATAACGAGTGAGAGGTTCGATATACTGAACCAAGCGAGTGTGGACTCTTAAGTACTGCGTCTCCCATCTCCCGCGAGGGACTGGGCCAGGAACAAGGGGAGCGAGTGAGTGTATGTTTGTGGATATTCCAGAAGATGGGGGCGAAGGGCCGCAAGCCTTCGACTCCCATGGGAAGGGTACCCACTGTACCTAAGAATACCCCTCTGGCATATATCTTAGACAGTTGGAGATATTTCCCTGGAACTCTAGGGAAAGATAAGCAGAAGATGATAGAATATTGTACTAAGATATGGGGAGGGAAGAAGATTTCTAAAAATGTCTTTTGGCCAGTCTATGGGTCAGAAGAAGATTGGGTAAGACAGCAATTAAACCTCTGGGTTAATAATAAAAAAACCCCTTAACCCGGAGGAGAGTCAATATGCGGAAGTGTGGCTAGAAAGACCGGGAGCTAGACTTTACCCGCTGAATGAAATAAAAATTAAACAAAGAAAAAAGAAGGAAGAGTTAGACGAAACCCTTCTAACCCCCCCTCCTTACATTCCTCCTCCTGCTCCCGCAGCCCCTCCAGAGGTCCCCAGAGCGCCCACTCCCCCACCAGAGTCGGAACAAGGGTCTCCCCCTCCTCCTAGACGCGTAACTAGAAGTCAAAAAGGGGCAGCTCAGATGTACCCCCTAAGGGAAATACCCATGGGGGGACCTCAACCTGTGATCGGATATATTTCTGTACCCCTAAACTCAGCTGACCTACGAGATTTTAAAAGAACCGAGATGGGAAACTTAATTGAGGACCCACTCGGAGTGGCAGAAAGATTAAATCAATTTTTGGGACCAAACCTTTATACTTGGGATGAGATGTAATCTATCCTTGGTCAATTATTTACTACCGAGGAAAGAGATATGATTAGACGAGCAGGAATGAGACTGTGGGATGCTCAACATGCCCAGGGACCTCAAGCAGATATTAAATGGCCACTTCAAAAACCTAATTGGGATAATCAGGATCCGGCGCATAGAACTCATATGCAGGACCTGAGAACTATAGTAATTCAGGGGATTAGGGAAGCAGTACCCCGTGGCCAGCATATCAATAAAGCATTTAATGAAATGCAAAAGAAAGATGAAAGCCCTACTGAGTGGCTGGAACGACTGAGGAAAGCCCTTCAGCTGTACTCTGGGGTAAATCCAGACGACCCTTTAGGGTAAGCGCTCCTCAAAACTCAGTTTGTGGCAAAATCATGGGAAGATATCAGAAAGAAGATTGAAAAGTTAGAAGACTGGCAGAATAGAGGGTTGGATGAATTACTGAGGGAAGCTCAGAAAGTCTACGTAAGGCGGGAAGAAGAGAGCAGCAAGCGACAAGTAAAAATGATGGTAGCAGCGGTCAGAGAGGATCGCAAAGGGCGGACTGGTGAACACAGGTCTGCTGGAACGAAACAAGGGAACGTAGTAGTAAAGAAGGAACAGAGATGTTGTTTTTACTGTGGAAAGAAGGGACATATAAAGAAGAATTGCAGAGAAAGGATCAGGGATGAGGAAATATTGAAAACGGAATAGGAGAGTCAGGGGCTCTATATCTTAGGGGACCGGAGTCATCATGAGCCCTTGATAAAATTAAAAATAGGTCCCCATAAACAAGAGTTCACCTTTTTAGTAGACACTGGGGCTGAGAAATCGACTATTAGGCAAATACCTGAGGGATGTAAAGTTTCCCCTGAAAAAGTACAAGTAATTGGGGCAAAAGGAGAACCCTTTAAAGTAAGCAAAATCAAAAATGTGGTATTCGAAACTGAAAATAAATTTGGAATGGGTGAACTCTTGCTCGTCCCTGAAGCAGAATTTAATCTGTTAGGACGAGATTTAATTGTTGAATTGCAATTAGAAATTAAAGTAAAAAATCAAGAACTAACGGTGTCTGCTTATCCTTTGACCGTGGATGATCAAAAACAAATTAACCCCGATGTCTGGTACTCTCCGAACACAATTAGTAGACTGGAAATCCCACCGATTAAAATCCAAATTTCCGAACCCCACATACCTGTGAGGGTAAGGCAATATCCCATATCCCTAGAAGGACGGAGAGGATTAAAACCAGAAATTGATCGATTGTTAGCACAAGGAATCTTAGAGCCTTGTATGTCACCCTTTAACACCCCCATTCTGCCTGTAAAGAAACCAAATGGGAAATATCGGCTCGTACATGATTTAAGGGAAATAAACAAAAGAACTATCACCCGGTTCCCTGTAGTAGCAAATCCATACACACTGCTAAGCAAGCTAGGACCCCATAACTCCTGGTATAGTGTGGCTGATTTAAAGGATGCCTTTTGGGCCTGTCCACTGGCAGAAGAATGCCGTGATTATTTTGCCTTTGAATGGGAAGACATAGAGACAGGCCGTAAACAGCAATTGAGATGGACCGTGCTCCCCCAAGGGTTCACTGAGTCCCCTAATCTGTTTGGACAGGCCCTGGAAGAGCTCTTAAAAGAATACCAAGTACAAACGGGAAACGTGCTGTTACAGTATGTAGATGATCTGCTCATAGCAGGGAATAATAAGGAGGATGTAAGAAAAGAAAGCATTCGACTCCTAAACTTTCTTGCACAAAAGGGACTACGGGTATCACAAGAAAAGTTACAATTTGTGGAGGAAAAAGTGAAATATTTGGGGCATTATTTGTTTAACGGCAAGAAGATATTGGATCCAGAGCGCATTAAAGGAATTCTGGAATTACCTATGCCTGTCACTAAGAGGCAAATTCGGCAGGCATTAGGGCTATTTGGGTATTGTAGGCAATGGATAGAGAACTACAGCTTTAAAGTTAAATTCTTATATGAACAACTGTCTAAAGACAAAATACCCAAGTGGACCCCTCAGGATCAAGAGCAGTTTGCCAGTCTCAAAAAGGGAGCTAAGTCAAGCACCGGTTTTAAGTCTCCCAGATTTAAAGCGGCCATTCCATTTATTCGTTAACATACATGAAGGAACAGCATTCGGAGTATTAACTCAGGAATGGGCCGGACAAAAGAAACCGGTGGCATACCTATCAAAGCTGTTGGACCCTGTGAGCAGGGGTTGGCCGAGTTGTTTACAAATCATTGTTGCTGCTGCCTTATTACTTGAAGAAACGAATCGTATTACCTTTAATGGAGAAGTTGTCCTATATGCGCCTCATAATATAAGGGGGGTGCTTCAACAAAAAGCAGAAAAATGGCTTACAGATAGCCGACTACTAAAGTATGAGGGAATACTCATAGAATCTCCAAAACTATCCCTAAGGACTATCGGAGCGGTTAACCCTGCAGAATTTCTATACCCAGGGGAAAGTACTGAGTTAGTACATGATTGTCTTCAAACGATTGAACAACAAACACGAATTCGACCAGACCTAGAAGAAGAGGAATTACAACATGGAGAAATATTTTTCATAGATGGGTCATCTCGAATAGTGGAAGAAACAGCTGTCCGGACTGCTGAGCGTGGATGGACTCATGCCAGTCGCATTAAAGGCCCAGTGACGAGACCCCACTGGAAAGTAATCAGTACTCCAGGTGACACCAAGATAACCCTGAAAAGATAACGTAATGATAGAGACTTTATTTGATTATTTTGCCGCATTGCCTTTTGGTATAAAGTGTGTATTGCTGTTTATATTTGCTATAATTATTTCTTTTTTATCTATTATATATGGAAGCGTACAAAGTGTGTTGAAGGAAATTGCTAAACTTATGCAACCACACAATATTGAATATAGAAGATATGCTGATGTAAATAATATATGTACTCTAGATATACGAATTAGGTGTAATAATTTGAACTGCAATTGTTATCCATTTGCTTGTTTCAGGTGTAAGGTATGCCAGGATAAATGGTGGACACACTGTGAATGTAGATACCCTCCGATAGGAGTTTACACACAGTGTTGGAAAAATCCAAAGAACTCTCACTGAGTGGAAATTAAAACAATTAGAGTCTAAACAAGAAATTATTCGAGAATCCCATGAGTGGTGGGAAATTTTTGCCAAAGGAATAAACCCTCAATATTATTGTTACCACTCCAACGAACCAGTCTCCTTTATAGCTGAAATCTTGGCTATAAAGTGCAGAAGGGAAGTACTAACCGTGTTTTGCTTTGCCCCATTAGTTAAAGCTGCAAAGTGGGAAGCCTATGTAAACAGGCAGAAAGCCCGAAACAGCTGTTCTCCTGAAGAATCCCCTTGCTGCCGAGAAGATGGTACACCCCGTGGCTCGAAGCAACCGAGTCGACGGGCAAGGCAGAGGAGGAACAAACTGTGGAGAAAAGAACCAGAACAATGGGACACAAAAGCAACAATGGCCGAACTTCCCCAGGACTGGTAAAAATATACTTAAATTGGCAAAATTGACAGACACCCTTTTTCCTGTTATGCCGTTAGTTCTGTTATTGATAATAACCCAAGCAGATGGAAACCCTCATGAGCCAATGAGCTGGAAATTATATCAATTAGATACAAGCCAAGTCGTTGGTGAATTTCAAGGACCTGGCAGCCCAACATTCAACGTAACTCCATGTCAACTAATCGGGCAATTCACTCCTGTATGCAAAAGACAAGGATGGCAAGGTAATAAAAGTTCAACTTATTTTTGTCCTGCCTCTAATCCAGGGAAAGAATACTGTAATTACCCTGGACATTATTATTGCGCATACTGGGGATGTGAAACAATGGCCCTAGAATGGGGAATTAATAATGATAAATATTTGAAAATTAGTTGGGGACCCCAAGGCTGTAACCCACCTTCATATACTTACAATGGACATATATTAGGGGGACAATACTCGTCAAACTGTCAATATCTGGAAATAAATATATCAAGTCCTACAGATGATAGTTGGTTAGTAGGAAAGATGTGGGGAGTTAGAATCAGAGAACCAGGGCCAGACCGAGGGGGTTTTATTAAAGTAATAAAGGAAAAGCTTCCACACGATCCCTTACCAGTAGGACCAAACCTGGTCCTGAATCCACCCACTTCCTCTGAAAAAAAAAAGGTTGCCCCCGTAATTGTCGTAACCCCTTCTCCAGACTCCCTTTCGGAAACAGCTAATGACATTGTGACTGAATTCACCTTATCCAGGGATCTAGAGTTGTCAGAATCCAACGACCCCTTATGGAATCTAATGCAAGCCTCTTATCGTGCCCTCAATGAAAGCAAACCAAATTTAACTGAGGAATGCTGGTTATGTTATAATGTTAGACCACCATATTTTGAGGCAATTGGAAAACCAGGAAGGATTCGATGGTCTAATGGTTCAAACCCACGAGAATGCCCATGGAATGACCAGAGGAACCATACGCAAGGAATTACTATTCAATTAGTAACAGGTCAAGGAAAATGTATAGGTACAGTGCCCGAAAAGTATCAGCCTTTGTGCAACCGAACAGTCACTAACACCAATATAGAGAAACACAAGAATCAAAATGACAAATGGGCTATCCCGACACCAGGAGCGAAATGGGTTTGTTCAGACATCGGAGTAACGCCTTGCCTATCCCTAAACGTGTTTAATCAATCTCAGTTTTGCGTACAGGTGATTATTGTTCCTCGTCTGATCTATCACACCTCCGAGGAGGTGTTACGCCACTTTGAAGGAGACCTGAATAGACAAAAACGAGAGCCAATTACAGTGGTAACCCTAGCTACACTGCTGATAGCGGGCGGAGTTGGAGCAGGTACAGGCATAGCCTCCCTAGTAAAAGGTCAGGAATTACAATGTTTGCAGATGGCTGTAGATGAGGATTTAGCAAAAATAGAACAATCTATCCAAAATTTAGCCACTTCAGTAAAGTCTTTATCAGAAGTAGTGCTGCAAAATAGAAGAGGATTAGATCTATTGTTCTTAAAGGAAGGAGGGTTATGTGTAGCTCTCAATGAAGAATGTTGTTCTTTTGCTGACCATACGGGAGTAGTCCAGGACACCATGTCTGAACTCCGGAAAAGGTTAGATCAACGTAAGAAGGATCGTGAGGCGGGCAGGCCATGGTATGAAAACTGATTTAATGTTTCACCTTGGCTAACCACTTTGTTGTCCGCTTTAGCAGGACCGCTTATCATGTTGATTTTGGGACTTATATTTGGGCCTTGTATATTACGCTATATTTTACACTTTATTAAAGAATGGTTTGACATAGCTAAACTGCTTATTGTAACTACGAGGTCTGGGGCAAAATATAAGAGTGTATCTATTAATGAGGATGAAGATTGTTGTGAATGCGTTATGCCACGTGAGAACTATGCCTATTGTAATTGTGAGGTATTACCTGGTGAGTGTTATGATAAATGTTGGGATTGTGGAAAAAGGTTTGTTCGCAGTGCCGAGAATGAAAGTAGTGTTCAATAAACAATAAAAGGAAAAAAAAGAAAAAAGGGGGGATTGTAAGAAACTATGGACTAGGGTATTGTTTATTAAGATTTATGTTAAGCCCAATGTAAAGGTTAGGCAACAAAAGATATGAAATAGCTTATGCAAACAGCCACCAGACACCGCTTGTGTAAGATAGGATAACCGCAATCGCTTACACAAACTAAACCAGATACCGCTTGTGCAAGATAAGATAACCGCCAGATGTCCAGGAACCGACAGAAACAGGACAAACAACCCCATATAAGGACATATGAGTGAGGGGTCAACTATGGGACAAAGGAGGAAGACTTCTTACTTCGGCCTCAACGACCACCAGGAGGCAGAAAACGACCCCCTAACAACAACTGAAGCATGCGCAGAGTACCTCCACTACTTCATGAACACGGAAGTAAAGATGTATAAAAAGGGACTGTTTGAACTGCTCAGTACGGCAGTTGGTGGAGCGCAGACTCCCCTGCCGTCCAGCGCTGTTTTTGCTCATATTCTACTTGCTATAATTAATAAAATTTTAATTGGATTATGATCCGTTGTGGTCTCAATTTATAACAACGTGAATCTGAGTGACCACTGTGAATTAATTTACAAAAGTATACAAAACTCAAAAGACTTAAAACAAAGATCTGCAACAGAGCCAGGGGCAGGATGCCTTTGGTCTCTTCTCACGGCTGGGAAACTTTGGGCCATGACTCAAAAGTATTACGGGATTTATTATAATTATCTTTAACCACCTTATTGATGTTTCCCTTATGTCTCCCATACCTTTTTTTTTTTCTCCTGTATTCAGTGTTTAGTTGATTGTAACATAAATCAGGTCATGGTCACCCAGCTACACACAACCTTTGCCTTGTCGCAATTAACAAGCAAAAAAGAGGAGGATAGAGAATGTCTGAAGAGAGATATAGGAGAGGAAGCTGGAGAATATTTGACCTAACAAGAGATGAGAGAACAGCTAGGTATTGTGAAGGAGACTAGGAAAGATAAACATGGTTATCTAGTGTCTAATAGGTGTCTGCATGCTTGTAGTGATATATAGCTATGTAACTACATGAATGGTTTCTGCCCTGAGCCTGGTGGAGCATACAGCTGCGGTTTGTGTCCGGGCTCAGAGATGTAAATAGGGGCTTCTCTGTTATGGTAAAGTGTTTCTCTTTGCATAAAAAAGAGAGGGAATGAAGGGAATGACCCCAGAGGTATGTTCAGAGAAGGCATGCTATGTTTCGAACTTTTTGACTGAACCAGTTCTTGTTTGGTGTGCCCTTCCATCTATGTATAATGTTAATCTAAAAGAAGATGATATTGTTTACACTTTGTCGATAATTGTCTTTCTGTAGATGCTAATGTAGTAGGAGGCTATGATGGGAACGTATTGCAGCGGTTCTTCTCTTATCCAGAGTAACAGCAGGGAAAGCATTAAAGAGTTAAATCACCTTGTTTGGTAGGCAGTTCAGAATGTGAGTCAAAATTGCCACTGCTTTTTGTTGTTGGTTCGGGGACATGGCTGTGAGGATTTTGATGGTATGCGCTGCGTGGATTTTAGGCGCCCCATTGCAGCAACATGTTATCAAAATCTGAGAAAATGTCAGCCTTTTTTGGCATCCATTCACTCAATTGGCAGTATTGTTTGTTTGCTATTACCTTGGTTGCTGTCATGTTTGCAAGGGCCCTGCAGAACATGGCAAACCTGGTACTAGCTGTTCAAAAACAAAAAGGGGAAATTGTAAAACTGTACGGAACAAAGACAGTGGGTTATTTTGACATTGATAATGTGTCTTAGTTGGTTTTTTATTTGTTCTATTACTTGTGCCTTGTTTTTGCTCGGTTTCAGGGGTTCTTTTGTGCAACAGAAAGGGGGAGATGCAGGAGCGGTCTGGAAACTAGGACCACGGGTGGCAATCAGTTAGCTGAGGGGAATGTGCTTGAGCTTGTCTAGACAACAATTAACATGATGAGGCATGTTTACAGAGCACAGGGGAGTGGGAGACGAATGGCGCCAAGGATGGCGCCAAGGAAAGGTAACACCTTGTTGTTAATTGCTGGTAGTTAACCACCAATCGGGGATTGCCTAGTATGCAATGCTTAGCTTCAAGAACCAATCTGTTTAAAACGCGCAGCTTCTGAAAGTGTATAAAAACGCGTGCTTCTGTACAATAAATTGACATTTGCTTGCATCAAGCTGCGTCCCGTCTCTTCATTCGCCGCAGAAACTTCTAAAAACTTTGGACATTGACTAATGATTTGATAAGTGTTTATAAGCTGTGCTGCATCCCTTTGTTATTTGCCACTCACTGGGGTGGTGGCCCAACTCTGAGTTGTGATTAAAGCAAGCCTAGTGGTACCCACATTTGTATGAATTTTTTCTTTTAACACTCTTCAGTCAGAAGGCGAGTACTTTGCATGTAAACCATGAGAAGAGTGACAGTCTCAGCATTTCTTGCTCTGTCAGAAAAAGATCTGCCTCTGCTGCTTAGCATTATATTCTGCTGCATTACATGCTAGGAACAGCTTTGATAGGACTCTCAGTCCAGAAACCAGTCTGGGTATCATGGGGATGTCTGCTTACCTGCATAAATTCTCCTGTTTCCTCCAGCCCCAGGAAGACCGACTCTGAAAGACATGATCCTAATCAGAAAGCCATGATTGTCTCTGCAAAGTGAATGGTAAATCAGAGGGCGGTGACAAGCATTATCACAGCAGTTTCCTCAGCCAGGGTGCCGGCTCTCACTTTATGTAGTTATCTCCTTGCAGGGCAGATCACTGGATTAGAATTTGTTTCTTCCCTAGCAAGCAGCTCCTGGCTGCTGAAGTCTGGATCCAGTCCCAACTCCAATTTGCACTGGCTATGCTGAAATTTAATACCACAGTTTGTAACAAGCCTCCCAAAGCAGCAGGTGCAACAGTCTGCTTTTTTCTGTGCCAAGTTAAACCCAGGGAGATGAAAACAACTATTAGAGCTTAAACAATCTTATACAGTAACTGCTAAAATTGGGACCACAGGCAGCAAGGTGTTATACGCAGACCAGATTAAATGGGGACATGACTCTCCAGTTGCCATCGTATATTGCCTCCACCGATAGCTCAAAGACTCAAGGCAGAGAGCTCCCAATAAATACCAGATGGTTACTGTGCAAAAAACCACCCCAATTAAAAACAAGGAAAGAGTCTAAATCTGTGTAAAGGAGCTAAAAAAATATAACAGCCAAAGCTCTGCACAAAAAAAGCTTCATTTAGACAGCTCAGCAGTGCTGGCAAGACAGACTCTCACATTGCCACACTGGCCTTCCACCCAGTAACCCTGCTGATTATGGAGCTGGTGTAACAAAACTGAGAAAATCCCAGTCCCTCAAGATCACTACATCTTTGTGTCTATACATCTTAGGTCCCTCTGCTGGCAGTCAGATTGATAGGAATTTCAGCTCTCTGGAACTCATGACTGACAGATGAACTGTTCCCAAATAAAATATTAGCCAGCACAGAGAAACTCTGCAGAGGCCCCTGAGCCCTCACTAAGTTCCTCTGAAACATGAGTGAAAGGAAAGGCCCAAATCCTTGCTTTAGTAGCCCAGAGGGCAGACCTCTGGGTGGCCACTGACTCAGTGCTTTGCAGGGAGCACAGCCTCCTTTCCTGACAGACCTGTACTTTGGTTTGCTTTGTTGTGACGTACGGGATAAACTCTATAACTCGAAAGTTATAAAGTAGGTATGTTTATTGTGCGCAGATGCACGGGGGATCGCTCCACCACAAGCGTGCATGCCCGAAGTGATGAACCATCTCATATTTATACAATAAAACAAATGAATATTCAATTAACACCTATACATATTCGTTACCTAAACCCGCCTACTCTTGCTTCGTATGTTAATTAGCTTATCAGTCCTTTGCCTGGAATGTGGTGGTCTTGCAAGTTTGCAGCTAATTCATGTCCTTGTGGGCCATCTAGTTTTCTTTAGCAAGGAGATTTAGTGCTCCCTCTAGATAACACTGGAATGTTTCTCATTCTTTTTTACATAGCCCCTTTTGTTAGAGGAAGAAGAACAGACTCTTTCTTTCATTAGTTATTTCCTTAAAACTATATGGTTACGTGACCAATCACCACACCTACACTCCTTGAGCAGACATATACAATCACACCTACACTCCTTGAGCAGACATATACAATCACAATCGATGTTTATTGTCCCTATTTTGCACTATTTCTTCATATCGGTTGGTTTGGATTTTTTTTTACAGTCCTTTGTATTTATGTTTGTCAATATTTGGTGAAAATGTTCCTGTTGTGGTTGCATGTTTTTTCCAGGCATAATGAATGCTCCAAAGCCATGCTGATGGGAGACGGCATAGCTGGAGCAGCAGGTGCTGGTCCAACGCAGATGTCTCTCAGGTGAGGGTGGAAGTGGCCACTTTTTGGCTTCTTTGATCTTGAGCAGGACCTGAAATCAGAAAATAAGATGTAAAAAGTGGGAAATACATCATTATTCACAAGCACAGTAGAAGAGCAAAGAAAGGGAAAAAGAAGCAGGGGTCCAAAGACAAAAATGATTGACAAAACAGGAGGATGGAAGTAGGGGTTGCAGAGCAGGAACTGAACTTGCAGCACAGGGTGGCAGCATAGTAAAAGGAAAAGCAAATCTTATTCTAAAAGGGATAAATGGGAGTGTCATCTGTAAAATATGGTAGGGGATTATTTCAGTGTATTGTTCCTCACAGCTCAGTGATGCCTCAGTTGGGGTATTACTGCAGCTCTTTTAGGCACTTCAGTCAAATAACCCTGTGGGAGAGGAGGATAGAGAATGTCTGAAGAGAGATATATGAGAGGAAGATGGAGAATGTCTGACCTGGAAGGAGATGAGAGAACAGCTGGGTATTGTGAAGGAAAGTAAGAAAGATAAACATGGTTATCTAGTAGCAAAAAGGTGTTTGCATGCTTGTAGTGATATATAGCTATGTAACTGCATGAATGGTTTCTGCCCTGAGCCTGGTGGTACATACAGCTGGAATTTGTATCCGGGCTCAGAGATATAAATATGAGCTTCTCTGTGCAATAAAGTGTCTCTGGTTGCACCACAACTGGAGTCCATGCCTTCATATGCCACATAACCCAAAAGGTGAAAGCCATCTCAACAATAGTCGAAAGTCCAGAAAACAAGATCTATAAGGAAACACTGAAAAATTGGCTTGCTTAATCTAGAAAACTCTAGGACTACTCAAGGGGATCTCTGATATGTAAAAGCTCTTTATGATGAGAATGGTGATCAACAGATTCTCATATTCGTTGGCAGATGGGAACCAAATAATGCACTTTATTTACAGGTAGTGGGCTCTCTGCTCCCATGTGGGGCCACCAAGATTATCTGCTGACAGGCATCTTTTCAGAAAGGGGCTGTCAAAGGCAGGAGAACAGTACTGAGTGCCAGTGGCTCAGCAGAACCTCCAGCTGCCAAACCCCTGTCCTTCCTGCTTAGAACAATGGTAGCCGTAGATACTTGTCCTCTCTAAGCTTCAGGTCTGTATTTAAGTTCCTCTCATATTGCCAGCTTGGGATCTCCATACAGCAGGAAACCCAAACACTCTTCTCCTGTGACAATTCACTTCCCAGAGGAGGTAGAAAAGTAAAGTGATTTTGCACTAGAGAGGGTTGCTCAACCCAAGCAACTGAGGCTGGGAATATGGGCCACAGATGTGTTGGACTTCTGCTCAGCTGAAGTTTAGCCTTCAGACCATTTTTACACATCTGAACTGCTGCTAACTATGTGCTGATGACCTTCCTTCCTAGCAGTCTTCTCTAGCACCTACCTACCCCCTCTGCAAGGGCTAAGAATTCCCCTTCACTCAGTCTCCAACAGTCCAGGAGCACCTGGGGAGCTTCACAGACATTCCAAGGATGATCAAGGCAGTCACTGGGGAGCATTATGGTGCATGCCCTTGGGACTTTGCTCAGAGGCACTCGTCTAGCAGCTCAATGCAGGAAGAGGAAGGAAGCACCAGGTAGCAGCAGCATTTAGCAGATGCCCTTGTTTGAGAGGCAGCCAGGAGCTCTGTTTATGCTGATCTTGTTGAGGGGAGCATTGGCTGTAATGAGCTGTGCACTCTCTGCCCATTCCATCTCTCTCAGTCTCTTCTTGCCCTAATGGCCTCATCTTCATATTCCTGGGGATAGAAGGGCAACTGTTTTCAGAGGGAGCATATCATTGGCTACAAAGTAAATTCTGAAGTAAAAAAATCCCCAGCAAACACATACACCTGGGTGGAGGGTGAAGTGCTGCAGTTTGCCAGGCTAAAAACTGTATGGCAGCAGGGCAGGAGGACTGAAACACACCACTCCTTTGCCACTGAGCCACAGCACTTAAACCTGCACCTAAAAATAGTGCAGTTTCCTCACTCCAGTGCAATCTAATCCACATCTAAATAATCTCAGCCTTGATCCCAGCTGCAGATGGTTTGAACTGTACTAAAACCCGAATTCAGTCCTCCTTCTCAAGGGACTAAAAGACAGATGGATGGTAGCACCTGCACCTATAGGCACATACAATCTGAGCAATGCCAGGCCCCTGCAATATGGCTCCATGGTAAACTTAGGTGGTAGTAAGCACGGTTTCTGGTTTACTAAGGTATCTCCTTTATCACTGGGAGTTGGCTCTAACTGACACTTCAGGAATCGAAAGCCAACTACAGGCAGCACACAAAGGGTGATGCTGAGGAAGATTGCTAGCCACACATTTAGTTGGATGAGGGTGTTTCGAGCTGTACCAGAAAAATAAAAGTATGATTAAGACCATAACAAAAAAGGGCAAGAAGAAAGAACCAGGAAACTACAGGCTGGTCAGCCTCACCTCCATCCCTGGAAAGGTGATGGAACAGCTCATCCTGGAGGTCATCTCTAAGCATGTGGAGGAAAAGAAGGTCATCAGGAGTAGTCAACATGGATTCATCAAGGGGAAATCATACCTGACCAACCTAATAGCCTTCTATGATGGAATGACTGGCTGGGTAGATAAGGGGAGAGCAGTAGATGTTGCCTACCTTGACCTCAGCAAGGCTTCTGACACTGTCTCCCATAACATCCTCATACGTAAGCTCAGGAAGTGTGGGTTAGATGAGTGGACAGTGAGGTTGATTGAGAACTGACTGAATGGCAGAGCTCAGAGGATTGTGATCAATGACGCAGAGTCTAGCTGGAGGCCTGTAGCTAGCGGTGTTCCCCAGGGGTCAGTACTGGGTCCACTTATTCATCAGTGACCTGGATGAAGGGACTGAATGTACCCTCAGCAAGTTTGCAGATGATGCAAAACCGGGAGGAGTGGCTGATTCACCAGAAGACTGTGCTGCCATTCAGCAAGACCTGGACAGGTGTCGTGGTTTAACCATATCCAGCAACGAAGCACCACACAGCTACATGCTCACTTCCCCTCACCCAGAGGGATGGGGAGGAGAATTGGAAAGGAATGTAAAACTCAAGGGTTGAGATAAAGACAATTTAATAGGTAAAGCAAAAGCTGCGCATGCAAGCAAAGCAAAGCAAGGAATTCATTCACCAGTTCCCATGGGCAGGAAGGTGTTCAACCATCTCCAGGAAAGTAGGGCTCCATCATGGGTAATAGTTCCTCAGGAAGACAAACGCCATAATGCTGGATGTTCCCCCCTTCCTTCTTCTTCCCCCAGTTTATATACTCAGCATGATGTCCTATGGTATGGAATACCTCTTTGGCTAGTTCAAGTCTTCTGTCCTAGCTATATCTCCTCCCAATTTCTTGTGCCCCTCCAGCCCTCTCACTGGCAGGACCCAAGAAAACTAAAAGTCCTTGATTTATTATAAACATTACCTAGCAACAACCAAAAACATCAGTGTGCTATCAACACTGTTCTCACATCGTAGCCAAAACAGTACTGTACTAGCTACTAAGAAGAAAACTAACTCTATCCCAGCTGAAACCAGGACAGCAGGCTAGAGAGTTGGGTGGAGAGTAACGTAATGAAGTTCCACAAAGACAAGTGTAAGGTCCTGCACCTAGGGAGGAACAACCCCATGCACCAGCACAGGCTGGGGGTTGACCTGCTGGAAGGCAGCTCTGTGGAGAAGGACCTGGGAGTTCTGGCAGACAAGTTGACTATGAGCCAGCAGTGTGCCCTTGTGGCCAAGTAGGCCAATGGGATCCTGGGGTGCATTAGGAGGAGTGTGGCCAGCAGGTTGAGGGAGGTTATCCTCCCCCTCTACTGTGCCCTGGTGAGGACACATCTGGAGTATTGTATCCAGTTCTGTTCTCCCCAGGTCAAGAGAGACAGGGAACTACTGGAGAGTGTCCAGAGGAGGGCTACAAAGATGATTATGGGACTGGAGCATCTCCCTTATGAGGAAAGGCTGAGAGAGCTGGGCCTGTTTAGCCTGGAGAAGACTGAGAGGGGATCTTATCAATGTCTACAAATACCTTAAGGGGAAGTGTCAAGAGGATGGGACCAGGCTCTTTTCAGCAGTGCCCAGCAACAGGACAAGGGGCAATGGGCAAAAACTGCAATGCAAGAAGTTCCATCTGAATATGAGGAAAAACTTCTTTACTTTGAGGGTGACAGAACACTGGATCAAACCGTTCAGATGTCACTGAAATCAGGAATATGAAACTCCTTAACACCAATGTAGCATTAAGTAGTAGGCATCCTTTATTGTAGCGCTGGATGCACAGGGGATCGCTCCACCTAATGTGCATGGTTTCCTGCGCTCAGGTAGCTCTTTTTATGCAGTACATGTATACATATTCAACAAATTTCCCAGACAATATATACATATACATGAGATTAGCCAATACTAATTATAATATTCACCCTCCCCCTCGTGCATGCCCAATTGTCCAGAGTGGAGGTCTTTGGTGGTTTCAAGGGTCTGCAAATCTGCCCACTCCTCTATTCAGTTGGCTAGAGTTCTCCTTTGTAATCTCCATATACAGTCTTAAACCAGGTCATGTCAGTCTCTTACTCTTTCTTGGCCTGAAATCGCTGGCCTTGGGTCAGTTTTCCTTTATTCTTCAGGGCTACCTCTTTGTTAGAACCTGAATTTATTGCTTACAAACATACAAAGATTAGTTTCAAACAATCAAGGTACCTTAACACTAACTGTGTGAACCTAGGATACTTCTAAATTCTTAAGATTAAACCTTAACCCTTCTGTAACACAGAGAGGTTGAGGAGTCTTTTTCTCTGAAGACATTCAAAACCTGCCTGGATACATGTCACATTAAAGGGGAGGTTTTCCCACCAACCCTTTATGTTCAACTAGTCTGTCAACATCCAGGGAAAGACAAGACCCTTGTGCTCAACTAGCCTGTCAGAGCTCACTACAGAGACTCTACTGGACAGCACATTGCATCAGAGGGTGATTCACCTGTCCTATTCAGGGATTCATGGTGACAGATTCACTAGTGAAATCAATAATTCAAGTTTCCGGAAACACACAAAACAGATCTCAGCTGAGAATTTGTTATTATACATATTCATGACAGATTAAGGTTCGAGATTGCCATTGATAGTACACTGACTGCAAGAACAAGCTTTAAATAGTATGCAAACAAAATCTAATCACTAATAAAAGTCAACTGAAGTTAATCATTAAGCACACATATAGTATAGTTCTTACCCAATAGGTGTCCCTGTGGGGAAAAGACATGTTTGGCCCATCAACCAATCCCAGTAGCTATGATGGAGTCTTCACTAAATTCTCCCTTTCCGATCTTACTTTTATATTATTTCTTTACCTCTAGGTGGAGTTTGAGTGACTCTAGTCATACATACTTTTTTTACTGATTGGTGTAAAATTCTATTGCTTTAATTTTAAAGGTACAGTCAAATAAAAATATAAAGTGCATGCTCAGTGAGGGGTGGTCATATTTTGGAGGTGGGTAGCTTTGAGATGGAGATGTGCTTTGGTATTACAATAAGATTATAATGAGCAATGTTCATCCAAGGAAGATGATTTTGCCACAGTTGCTGCCTCAACAGCCGACATCTTCCCTTATCTTCCTTGTTCAACAGCTACTATGTGGTTTATCAGTACATGGTACTGTTGGGAGAAGGGTCCACCGGAGTCAAGAAATTACTCAATATGAGTTATGCATCTTGCTCATCTTTATTGGCTTCTAACATTTCTTATATAGCCTCAATACACAAGCATGTTCCCAAAGCAAACATATAATTGGTTATTAGCCCCTAAGCACGCACTGCTCACACACCACTAATTATCATGATTGGAACAAGCATCCTGTCCATGCAGGTATTTGCGTTAGCTATGTTTTAGCCTTGCGGTTTGTTGCTCCCTTTATCCACATTCCGTTCCCTATCTCCCTTGGCCTTGCACATGTCTTCCCTAACAGCTGCAGCTTGTTACAGCCACAGCCTGTTATTACAATAAAGTTACTTGGTCTCAGGATTCAAGAATAGATCAAGGCCACTTTCTTGTTAACTTCAGCAGAACAATTTCAGCACAATTCTAATTCCAGGCCTATTATAATTCCAGGCCTGGATTGTGCAGATCATTAGGGATTCTGTGGCCACGTTTCTGCAGCCATTCTTCTACAATTCCTCCTTCTTTCTTTTGCACAAGCCAGGCCTGACTGGTTATGTTAAAAACTGCTCTCTTTAAACAAGAAAGAGCACAGCTAAGAACTAAAAGCATTACAATAATGATTATAACAAAGCGTATTCCTTCCATCAATAATATCTTTAACCAACCTGTTATCCCCAATCCTCTCAACAATTCATCGAAGGGATTATCATCAGCAAGAATATGCTTCATGTTTCCCTGCAGTCATGACAACTTCTTGTGCATAGATATGGGATGATCGGAAAGGTTCATGCAACACATCCCTTCAAAATCCTCACAACCGTGCCATTGTGCTAATAACAAAAAAATCTATTGCAGCCCTATTTTGCAGTGTAGCATGCCTAACACTATATACATCAAGCAATAACGAACTTAAAATCTGCGATGTAAGATTAAATTGTTTCTCTCCCCAGCACGCTAACCTTCATATATTCTTAGCATTTAATACTGCCATTGCCCCCAGCATAAATATGGAGGCTAGGACATTTGCTGTTACTGAATGTAGATCGACTCGGTCATTACATGTTTCATCAAAGGTGCACAGTGCCCTCCGTGATCTATGAGATTGATGAGTCATTTTTAATAAGTCTTTCATATGTGGAGCAAAGAAAGTCAAATGCCCTAAATAACATGGTCCACCAACAGGATACAAAGGAATCCCTGGCCACGCTCTGTCCCCACATATCAAAAAGACTCCCCGTGGCAACTGATAACCCCCTGACTAAACATTTACATGGAAACCCCCAGTTTTCAACTCACCCCAAATAGGTGAACCGGTTAGATTTTGAAACCCTGTATAAAACCCCCGTTCACCTTGACGTGTTAGCCATAACTGCCATGGGTCACCAAACCAAATTACTCCAGTGCCATTCACGGGTTGAAGTGGTGATGGCATGTGGGTACAGTCTGCCATATCAGTTGCAGTAACATTAACATGTTCAGCAGGTACAACGCTACCCAATAGGTCTAACTCCTGCAAAGGTAAATGATGTGGTTGATTTAAATTCTCAATAACCGTCTTCTGCCATGATGCATTACACATAGAAGGCCAAACATATTGCCCATTTGGACTCAGAAATGTTTCCCTTTCATTAGAAGTCAGATCCACTGTTTTAACATTCCAAAAACCATCAAAATTTGTTTCATTCTCTTGCAGGGGAATACCAAATAAACAAGTTCTAAAGGGGTTGTCTGCTTGCTGCAGACTTAAACAAAAGTCTGTTACTCCCGTGATATTTGCCCATGTCACCCATATGTTTGTTCCAGGCAGGATGTCAAAAATACTTTGGCCAATGGGTAAAAAATTCATCAAGACCGCAAACCAAGTCCACTGCTTAAACATGTTTAGTTCTACAATTTCCACTTTTTTTCTTTTTAATGCATCTTCAATGCGCTGTACTACACCAACTACGTACAATGAGTCTGATACTATGTTTACAGGTGTATTGTTCCAGCTTCCCAATGCCCAACACACTGCTTTCAGTTCTAAGGTTTGAAGGTTGTCCCGTGGTTCACCGGTGGTCACGTGTTTCTGCCACTGATTATCGGATTGCCAAACACACGCAGCCTTCTTCATCTTTCGTCCTGCATCTGTGAACACCGTTGGCCCTTCAACTGGTCTTTCTGAGCATAACGGCCTCACAATCCACTGGTAATGCTCTAACATCTTCCAGAGAGGTCCTTTTGGCCGGTTGTTGTGTACAACACCTGTATAACCCATCAAGGCTTCCTGTATGGCTGTTGAATGTCTCAGGAGCCACTCATAATCATCACCACGGACTGGAATTCTGGTATCTGCCGGTTCAGTCCCATCAATTTCAACAATCCTGTCTCTTCCTTTTCTCACCAAGGCCGCTACTGCTTCAGGGTGACTTAAAATACGATGTCTGGGTTGCAATGGCAAAAACAACCACTCTAAAACAATCTCCGTATTCTCCCCCTTTTTCTTTTGCCATTGCAAAATAAGGGCAAAAGGTGAAGTGGCAACATTACAGATCAAAAAAGATAACGGATGATTCTCCATTTGGCGACCACACCAGCCAGTCTGAATCTTGCGGGACACAACTTCTAGGGCATCCTGCTGTTCTGGTGAACAAGTTCGAGGACTGTTGGCTTCGGTGCCGTGCAACCAGGATTGGAACAGTTGTAAAACATCGTTAGTGAGTCTCTTTGTGTGTCATCAGGGTGTAAGGGAATCGTGAAAAAAAAACCAGTCTTTCAAGTCTATCACAACGATTTGCCAAATCTGAGGGATCATCATAAAAGATGGAAGAGCAGGTGGCAACACTCCCATCGCTAAAATCTGATCAGTAACTTTCCATAAATCATGTCCCAGTTATGTGCATCAAGATTATTAATCAGTACTGGACAAGCTAACGAGCTGGTCACCTGCCAATCACCCTCCAAAATAGCATCACGAATAACACCAGACCAATGCTGTAGAATTGGATCTGTACTCGAGTTCAGCATCGTGGGGTAGTTGGGCTAACTGGAGGAATTACAGGTATTGAAGTAGTAGGCAGGTTCATTTCAACTCGCTTTTCCACGTTTCTTAATTTATCTATTACCTCCTGTAAGGACTTCTCTGTATTGTTATCACAAAGTTTCTCCCCACCTTCCTCCTCAAATTCGTCAGATGATGTTTCAGGAAGAGGAGGTTACGTCATCGGACGGCGCTTTTGCCCGCCCTGACGAGACCTACGAGCTGTGGCCACCCGCCGTTTCGGCCTTGCTCCACCCACAGCTCCGATTGGTGCAGCAGGACTCGCTGCCCCGCCCTCCTGGGGAGGCTCAGCAGCCTCTTCCGGGTTCGGCTCAGTTACAGCAGACTCCTGGAGGAGTAACTTCCGTTTTGTCTGCTGTCTTATCTAAAAGCTCCTGCACTGTTGAACACGCAGGGGCGGACATACCCTTCATAGGACGAGTATGCCCAACTCCGAAAAATGTAGCCAAGAGAGAAGGCTTAGGTGAATCACCCTTCTGCTCCACCGGCTTTTCTACCACATCTCCCCCCAACGCTTCTATGGCTGCCGCCGCTATATTGTTTTTTTTTTCCCACCTTCGTAGTTTCCAGAGTGTTAACTATCGACAGCCACGTAGCTCCTAACGCTTTAGCTTCTTTTCCTTCTTTGCCTCCCTCGATCATAGTATCCCAGAGACAATTTCCCACTTCTCTCCATTCCGCAATACTAAACAATAACGTGGGCTTGGGGATCTTACTCTTTTCGTGCCCAGCGAACTAAGGCCTCCACTTCTATCTCTTTAACGCCCCCCCCCCTCTTAAGGAGGATGCCAGTTAACAGGTTAATTGCCGCGTCTAATTCCATCGTGGTCTTCTCAGACCTCCCTCCTCTCACAGAAAGGGTATCAGCGGGGAGCCCTGCCGCGGTTTACTCGTCTCGGTCTTCCTTAATGCCCCCCCCCCTCACAGAGAGGAATTTAGCAGAGAGCCCTGCCACGATTTACTCTACGCAGTCTTACCACCGGCGGGGGTGCGATCTGCAGCTCTATACCGAACTCTGGACTCAGCTTTTCTCCAGCAGCTGGGGGGATCCGTGGCGGTGGGTGGGTGGGCGGGCGAGCAGGGGAAGCCGCGGGTCATGGCACGGCACGCCGGCGGGGCGCATAGTGTCTCCTATAACCCCAGACCAACGACTTTGGAAGCGGCAGGCTGAAGGATAACGCCTTCCTGGGTCAGGACTTGGACATCACAACCGCCAGTAGGCAGATGGCATTCGTTCAGTTGCTGCAGCAAGCGGATTAAGGTCCGGTCGGATGGTTTTGTTCGGGGACGGGGCATCGGAGCAGCTGGGGGGGGCTCATTTTCTCTATCGGACTCCCCACTCTCATACAGAGGCGCGCTCAGACCCGCGCTTGTACCCTCTTCCTCATCTAGTACAGGGGGCGGCTCTCGGTAGCTTTCAGGTCGGCATTGTGGACCACCCGGTGCGGCAGCACCCTGCGGTGTCGGGTGTAAATAGCTCTGTCGCAGATTTTTTAAGAGGCACAACTATGCCTTTCGCAGACGGAACGCCTTGACCTGGTAGACTGGTAGACTCCATTGACTCGGTTTCCCGACCAAGGAGCTCTGAAGCAGCCATAGCCATCTTTTTCTCTGCAACCATTGATCGTAAATGGTTCATGACCTCCCGCCAGGTTGATCCCAAGTCCTTGGCCGACTTGCTGCCGCTAAGGGTCGCATCCCAAAGGGAATCCCCGATCTCTCGCCACTCAGTCATACTAAACATCAATTGCGGTTCTTTTAGGTGTCCTTTTTCCTTCGCCCACCTGCATAGCTCTTGGAGCTTCTTTGTGCTCACGCTTGCCTCTCGCTTAGCAAGAATCTCAGATAAAAGCATGAGTGCCGCCTCCCTTTCCATTATCGAGGGAAAAACGGTCTTACCGGTGCAGGTCCGTGCAGGAGCTCAATGCCGGATTCAGACGCCTTCATTTCTACGGGCGCCTTCCTGCTCGGTCTCCTCTCTAGCGTCTCCCAATTCGCAATGCAAAGGCAGAGTTTTCTGCGTTCCCGTCATTCAGGCGCCAGTTGTTGGGAGAAGGGTTCGCCGGAGTCAAGAAATTACTCAATATGAGTTATGCATCTTGCTCATCTTTATTGGCTTCTAACATTTCTTATATAGCCTCAATACACAAGCATGTTCCCAAAGCAAACATATAATTGGTTATTAGCCCCTAAGCACGCACTGCTCACACACCACTAATTATCATGATTGGAACAAGCATTCTGTCCATGCAGGTATTTGCGTTAGCTATGTTTTAGCCTTGCGGTTTGTTGCTCCCTTTATCCACATTCCGTTCCCTATCTCCCTTGGCCTTGCACATGTCTTCCCTAACAGCTGCAGCTTGTTACAGCCACGGCCTGTTATTACAATAAAGTTACTTGGTCTCAGGATTCAAGAATAGATCAAGGCCACTTTCTTGTTAACTTCAGCAGAACAACTTCAGCACAATTCTAATTCCAGGCCTATTATAATTCCAGGCCTGGATTGTGCAGATCCTTAGGGATTCTGTGGCCACGCTTCTGCAGCCATTCTTCTACATGGTACCATCAAGTTCCCCTTCCTGCAGGGAGTACAACAGGGCCTGGCCGAGGTGTCTTCATTCCGCTCACTGTTCACTCCCTTCAGTTCAGTTCCTCTTAGCATGTTATAATGTTGCAGGTTGTGTTGCCTGGAGAACTACTGGGGTGTAGATTCCGTGCATACCAAACACATTCCATTCTGGAAGAAGCACCTTCAGTTTTACCCTAAAATTTCTTTAATGTTATATTATAACGTCAGTCATTTTTCCACAACATGACTCTATGAAACCTGATCTAGGTAAACCTGCTTTAGCAGGGAACTTAGAGTAGATGATCTTCAGAGGTCCCTTCTAACCCTGACCATTCTGTAATTCTGTGATAACAGCAGCACCTCTCACCATCATTCACTTGAACCTTTCGCTCTGTGATTCCAAAGCACTTGGTGAACAGACCAAAATATATATAGTAGACACCATCCCTGTGGGAAAATCACCTTGGGAGGGGGAATTGAGAAAAATTGGGTCCTAATAGAAGCATAGTATTACGGAAAGCTTTTTAGGGTAAAATACAGCTATTGCCTTCAGGATGGTTGGCATGCACGGAATCTACATCACCACAGTTCCCTAAGCCACACAATCTGCTATCCTAGAGGAGCAGTGGAGGGTGGAGCGGAGTGGAGACACCGTGGCCAGGCTCTGCTGTACTCCCTGCGGGACTGGGAACGTGATGGTACCATACAGCCAATAAGCTGCATAGTGGCTGTAAAATATATGAGAAGATGTCTGTTCCTGGGCCAGCAACTGTGGCGAAGACCAAGCAAGAGCCTCATTATCTGCGAGAGAAGGTCGGGAACTAGGCCCCCTTAGCACTTCAAAGCCTTCTGACAAGGGCGTGCTAACTGCTAAAAGAAAACAAACTGCTGAAGAGATAAAATTCAAGGATGGTAGGGTAAAATAATTGTGGTAGTGGGAGATCGTGACCTCCTACTCAAATGCTCCCCCACCCCACCCACCCCCCCGAAGAAAGTGAATCCCCCGCTCGGGGAGAATGCGTAGTAAATTTAAAATGAACTTTATCTTTAAATGAAAGCGAGAGAACTTTGCACCAATCATAATAAAGGAATGTATTACTAGAGTCAATCAAGCTCTACCTGAGAGTAAAGACAAGTATTAAAAGTGAATGAATGAAGGGACAAGTGGGGAAGACACCACCGAGAACAAGTTAAGGGAAGACACCACCGAGACTGACTCCTGGGACTGGCTGATGAGCTGAGCCTTTCTTCTCCCCCCCTTGGGATGCCTTGGGTGAGACTTAAACTAAGTGCTTCCTTCGGGAGATTTAGAAATATCTCTAGAGAGTTACTTTTTAATTTTTGTAGCCAGGCTATATTGTTTGTAACTTTTCCGCGTGTTTTATACTTTATAACATTTTATTTGCACGTGCCTTTTTGCAGACAGTCACTATCACCGGCAATCCAAAGAACCTGTATATCTGTTGCACAAATAAAACTGCACTGTTAAGTAGCTGGTCGTCGCAGTTTCTCATTGAACGCGACCAAACCCTAGAGTATGGCCGTGCTAGTTCATGAGTACAACTGGACTGGCAGTGCAGACCTGTGGTACTTTAATATACATATTAAACGCGACTGGACTAATAGTGGTAAATTAGACATCACTTAGAATTAAACCTAGCTGCACCTAACCTCCTACATTGGTGAGGAGAGTTGGAAGGCGGGGGGTGGTTGGGGTGGTGGGATGGGGGTGGGGTGGTGTTGGTTATTTTCTGCTAAATTACTCCATCCTCTTTACCGCAACACTACCCCACTCTCCAACCTTGCCGCTTCATCCCAGCCCCTGTTCTCCTGCTTTTATCTCAGAATCCCAAAAGCTCTTTAGGTGGGCCCAGGGATGGGAGATTAGTGGACAGAGCCAGTTGCACCTCTGTGAGACTGAAATTGTACCAAAGCAGCAGAGGTTAGCTTGACTCCCAGAGCTGTGAAGTAGTGTCCTGAACTATGTGCATATTTTCTGTAAAGCAGTGCCACAGCACAGAGAACCACTTCAGGGTCATCTTCAAGCCCTCTTGAGTCCTTGCTCTGTGTACAGTAAGGACATGCCCTTGACTTTAGTAACCTTACACCAATCTCTGCCAAGTGAAAATCTTGCTTACCATCATCAGCTTGTTTTCCCCAGTGTTTTCTTCCCTCACACTTAAGGGGACAGCAAATGCAAGCAAGGTTTGGGCCTCTTACATTCAGAATTTTGCAGGCATTAGAAAAAGTTCACATTTTCTTAGGTGTTCTGCTATGTTATAGCTAGAAAGGAGGAGTGACTGTGGGGTAAGGCTATGGGGGATCCACAGGGCACAGAAACTGAGCAGAGAAAAACTGAATAGGGATCTCAGAATTTAGCATTCACTTAAGGATTGCCAAATATTATTTCACAAATCAAGGGTCCCACACAGAGCTTTCAGTCTGTTTGGCCTCTCTTCATGAATGTGAACAAGATGAATTTTATCTTCTGGCTCTGTTTTAAAAAAAAAGAGCAAGTTACAGTTGATTGCATCAGCCTTTGCCTGGGTTCTTGGGTGCTGATGGAGCCAAGTGTGTGTTTTTCTCCTTTACACATTTTTAAGGCACCTAGTGTTTTGGTATCTAAGTGAAGCTCTGTCCTACCCTAAAACACCAGGCTTTTTGCACACCAAAGGGGATATGGCATCAGCTCTGCCCAGCTCAGTGGGCGGTCGAAGGTTCCAAAGTGCAGTCATAAAAAGAGTCAGTATATTGCTGTCTTGAGTTTGGAAATACAAAGTAGCCACAGCTTGCTATAAATAGCTCACTTCAATTGTAATGAAAGTTGTTCCATGTTAACATTGGCAAAGCTATTTTGTGTTTAATTGTCCATAAAACTTCCAGGAACAAAGCAGTGTTTAAGCACTGGAAAAAAGGACAACAGAGTTGCTACCCTGGACTTCAGGAGAGCAAACTTTAAGCTATTCAGGGAGATATTTAGCAGAGTACCCTAGGAATCTGCTTTTGAGGGCTTAGGAGTCCACGAGTGCTGGTCAATCTTTAAGAACCACCTTTTAGAAGCACAGGAGCAGGCAATTCCACTGTGTCCTAAGTCAATCAAGTGGGGTAGAAGACCAGCTTGGCTGAACAGGGAACTCCTCATGGAGCTCAAGAGGAAAAAGAAGTGGTATGATCTCTGGAAGCAAGGTCAGGCTTTGCAGGAAGATTACAGAGCTGTGGTTCATATAAGCAGGGAGAAGACATGAAAGGCCAAAGCTCAGTTAGAGTTGAAACTGGCTAGTGTTATGTCAGATAACAAGAAGCGCTTTTTAAAGTATGTTAATAGCAAGAGGAGGTCTAAAGAAAACATTGGACCGATACTTGTTGAAGATGGTCATCTGACTAATAGGGATGAAGAAAAAGCAGAGGTGTTCAATGCTTTTTTTTTTGCCTCAGTCTTTAATAATACTGATAGACTGGTCCTGCCCACCCCTACTGCCCAGTCCTCTGAGTCGGAGGACCAAATGCCAGATTCTGTACCTAGGATGGAGTAATGCTGGGCACAAGTATAAATTGGGAGAGGAGTGGCTGCAGAACAGACCTGCAGAAAAGGATCTGGGGGTGCTGGTCAACAGCAGGCTCAATATGAGTCAGCAGTGTGCCCTGGCAGCCAAGAGGGCAAACTGCACCCTGGGGTGCATCAAACACAGCATAACCAGTCAGTCAAAAGAGGTGATTATCCTGCTGTATTTGGCACTGGTGCAGCCTCACCTTGAATACTGTGTGCAGTTTTGGGCCCCACAATATAAGAAGGATGTGAAGGTCCTTGAATGCATCTAGAGGAGGGCAACAAAGCTGGTGAAAAGGCTGGAAGGAAAGTCCCATGAAGAGCAGCTAAGGACTGGGCTTGTCTAGTTTGGAGGAAAGGAGGCTGAGGAGTGACCTCATTGCTCTCTCCAGCTTCCTGAGGAGGGGAAGTGGAGAGGGAGGTGCTGATCTCTTCTCCCTGGTATCCAGTGATAGGACACATGGGAATGGTTCAAAGCTGCATCAGGGGAGGTTTAGACTGGACATTAGGAAGCATTTCTTTACCGAGAGGGTGGTCAAACACCGGAACAGGCTTCCTAGAGAGGTGGTCAATGCCCCAAGCCTGTCAGTGTTTCAGAGGCATTTGGACAATGCCCTTAATAGCATGCTTTAACTTTTGTTTAGCCCTGTAGTGGTCAGGCAGTTGGACTAGATGATCATTGTAGGTCCCTTCCAACTGAAATAATCTATTCTATTCTAAGCAGGGCTCGTCAATGGAGTCCTCATTAAATGTCACCCTGATCTGTCTCAAAAAGGGTTAATCGTGAGTAAACCTTTCCACATGGCAACCATAGCTGGTTTTTTTTCATGTTTGGGAGTGTTTCTCAGGGATCTGAGAGAGAAGTGAATGTTCCTCCAACTGGGACACACCCACCAGCTCCAGGAATGCTTTTTCCTCCAAAACTTGCTTTTTAGCAGGCTTGGGGAAGCATATTTTCAGAGAAACAGAGCTGTCACCTCCATCTCTAAACGCCCTATTGCTTCAAATCTCAGAGCAGAAATCAAAGTGCCAATAAAGAAACCAAGACAGTTTTAATTCATAGTCCAACAGGAAATGTTTGTCAGAAGTCACCTCCTCTTTACAAAACTCCTACTCTGTTCTGCAGAGGATCTCTCACAGACACTGCATGGGCAGACCCAGAGAGGGAGGATGTTCACACTGGGAAGCCCCATGAGCATGTGCAGGCCTATGATAATTTTTTTTCACGTCTTTCTCTTATAGAGCTGTGGTTATGATTACAACAGCCTGTACACAGTTGCTTCTCTACACAGAAATTAATCTCTGGGGCTACTGTTAATGGCTCAGTCTTTTGCGTTTCTCTCAAAGTAAACAGCGTGTTACTGAACTTTGTGTAATCATGAGAATTGCACACAAGTTAAGCTGTTAGGGATGAGAGTGTTGACATGCAAAATATACATAAAACAAGTACAGTAATAGACAAAAACTGCTGTGATACAGAAAAGTTCACATGGGTTGTCTTGCCCCATATGTATTTCTGTTGCTAAATATTATATGCTGAATTTCCAACATGGATTGTGATATCTATAAACTAACAAAATTTAACCTGTGGGGCAGTGAGGAATCATTCAGGGTACAGTGATAAGATAAAAGAGCTAGCTGGCTCTTCTGATTAATTTATTTTACAACAGACAAGGTCTGCAGAGACAAGTAATATTTTTTACTTGAACAACAGAAATATCTATAAAAATGGACAGGCTTGTCTATTATCTCCATCTACGTCTATTGGCTTAATAAAGGATGTTACCTGTCCCCAGGTCATGCCTCTTATATATCCTTAAGTCATGATGATTACAACAGCACAAACTAAAGTCTGTTTTACTACTGGTCCCAGAGGTTTAAAAACACTGCACCACATTCCTTACTAGCAAGCAATAGTCTCCATTTCACAAGTGGAGCAATTTATTGGGCTTCCCACAATTAAATAGAAAAGCTACTACTGATGTGGGAAATAAATGTGTCTCTTGAAACTCAGCCCATCACCTTTACTTATTGCAGTCCCCTTTTAGCAGCTTCTTGGTATTAAAACTCAAAGCTGATGAACTTCTCACCAAGTGATTCAAATCATTCCATAAAAGTATCCTTCCTCCTCTCATACATTACTTCATCAATACAAATATCAGTTTTACCAGTATTGTTTCTACATTTGTACTGCAATTATTGTTTTTAAAAAAGATTTATTACTGTTGTAATGTGATTGTTACTGGGTGGCCTTATACATAATGGCCTGACTTACCGATATTTCCTCTCTTATGACCATACTTGCAAGAGATGATTTTTAATTGTTCTGCGCTGATTAAGTGCAGGGGATTGAGTGCATCCTCAGTAAGTTTGCAGACAACACCAAGTTGGGGGGGGGGGGGAATATTGATCTGCTTGAGGGCAGGAAGGCTCTGCAGAGGGATCTGGACAGACTGGACCAATGGGCCGAGGCCAATTGTATGAGGCTCAACAAGAACTGCTGGGTCCTGCACTTGGGTCACAACAACCCCACACAACGCTACAGGCCTGGGGAAGAGTGGCTGGAAAGCTGCTGGATGGAAAAGGACCTGGGAGTGCTGGTTGACAGCCGGCTGAACATGAGCCAGCAGTGTGCCCAGGTGGCCAAGAAGGCCAATAGCATCCTGGTTTGTATCTGAAACAGTGTGGCCAGCAGGACTAGGGATGTGATTGTCTCCCTGTACTCAGCACTGGTGAGACTACACCTTGAATCCTGTGTTCAGTTTTGGGCCACTCACTTCAAGAGGGACGTAGAGGTGCTGAAGAGTGTCCAGAGAAGGGCAACAAAGCTGGTGAAGGGTCTAGAGAACAAGTCTTATGAGGAGTGGCTGAGGGAACTGGGGTTGTTTAGCCTGGAGAAGAGGAGATTCAGGGGGGGATCTAATTGCTCTCTACAGCTGTGTTCTGGTTTCAGCTGGGATAGAGTTAGTTTTCTTCTTAGTAGCTGATCCGGTGATGTGTTTTGGATTTGGTGTGAGAACAATGTTGATAACCACACTGATGTTTTCGGTTGTTGCTGGGTAATGTTTATACTAAGTCAAGGACCTTTCAGTTTCTTGGGTCCTGCCAGTGAGAGGGCTGGAGGGGCACAGGAAATTGGGAGGGGACACAGCCAGGACAGGTGACCCGAGCTAGCCAGGGAGGTATTCCATACCATATGACGTCATGCTGAGTATATAAGCTGGGGGAAGAAGAAGGAAGGGGGGGGCGGACATCTGGTATTATGGCGTTTGTCTTCCCGAGTAACCATTATGCGTGATGGAGCCCTGCTTTCCTGGGGATGGCTGAACACCTGCCTGCTGATGGGAAGTGGTGAATGAATTCCTTGTTTTGCTTTGCTTGCATGCGCCGCATTTCCACATCTTCCTTCTTCTTCCCCCAGCTTATATACTCATCATGATGTCCTATGGTATGGAATATTCCTTTGGCTAGTCAGATGTCCTGACTGTGTCCCCTCCCAATTTCTTGTGTCACTCCAGCCCCCTCTCTGGCAGGGTCCAAGAAACTGAAAGGTCCTTGACTTAGTATAAACAATACCCAGCAACAGCCAAAAACTTCAGTGTGCTATCAACATTGTTCTCACACCAAATCCAAAACACAGCACTGGACCAGCTACTAAGAAGAAAATTAACTCTATCCCAGCTGAAACCAGGAAAATATCTTTGGGGTTCTTTTGCAGATCTTTGCATTTTTAGTACTGATTTGTCTTATCCTAGCCATTGGCAATGGCATCTGGGAGCATGATAAAGGTTACTACTTCCAGGTCTATCTGCCCTGGGCAGAAGGTGTCAACTCTGCCTCCTACTCTGGCTTCCTCATGTTCTGGTCATACGTGATCATTCTAAACACTTTTGGGGTCTGCAGCGGGTCTGCAGACAACTTAGTTGACTTCAAAGACTTAGTCGTGTACCTTTAAGACAGCCACAAATTGTCAGGTATGTAATAGAACCGCAGCATACGGGCACCTACAGCAACAGCAAATAACAAGCAAGAAGAAGAACACAAAAACCTATCTGACACATGTACTAAGATATATAAATAATTTTATAAACAATAAAGGCCATTTTGTCCGAACCCAGCCACGCAGACATGGTATTTTTTCAGTCTACCTCGACCTGCGTCAACACAAAACACGGTGGTGCCAATTTCACTCTATGTCAGGTATGTGTCAGAACTTCCTTTCATGTTTCATCTTAGGAGAGTTTTAGCTTTTGCCTTAGCTGGGAGCACCATTTTCCCTGGACACAAATGCAACCTCATTGTGGGTGATCACACACAGCCAAGGCCAGCTCTCTATGCTGTTACCATCTAGTGAAGACATCTAATAACCCCAGCTTTCTTTGTGAGTCTTGACTAGTCAGAATAAGCCCCACGTGGTTTTATAAGGACAGAGGGCTAAAACCATATTGTCATCTTCTGTTGGACCCTTTCCTCTTCTCTCCAAGTCCATACTTTATTTGACAGGGCCTAAAATCACCTTGGTGGGTAACTCTACACCACAGTGATGCTTTTCTTCTTTCTGCTGCCTTCGGATGTCTTTGTCAGGGTTAGAGCTGGGACAGCAGTGAGCCCTGGAAGAAGAGAGGATGGTTTTGCAGTTCAAGGGGAGATGTAGGTATAGGATACCATAGGAGTGAGACTGGAAGCCTTGCACTGCCCACCAAACAAAGTGAATGGCATGTTCTTCAAGGCATCTGTAAGGCTCATGTGAAGACTGGATTGCCGGGTAAGTAGATGTAATCAGGTTGAGGATCCATAGTCCTTGGCACTGTATGAGCAAGGTGAACGCCATCACTTCCCAGAGAACATACTGCTATGTTGGTTATTTGAGATAGGCAAGCAGGGGTAAAGGGTAGGCAACGTGTCCATGATGCTTTCAAAACCTTGAGGTTGGGGTGTAAACTGACTAGGCCTGTATAGTTTATTGTTGGACCTAACTCTTCAGGCTGCTTTGCTACTGACTGCAGAGTGAATTCTTGCTGTGTAATTCACAGAGATAATTTGTGAAGTTTGTGATGTCAAACTGCAAAGGACAGCTTTTACTGTTGGTGCTACTGGGAGGGGTGAATAGCTATGCTTGGAGTTAGAGGTTGGGAAGTTGCTGTCTGAGACTCTCTTTTCTGTTGGTAAATATGAGGAATTCATCCTGTTCCTGTCCAGTATGTCACATCAGCAGCAAAGTGGAAATTCATGTCATCTGAGAGCTGATACAGCTCCTTGGTTGTATTGAGTTACGCAATGATTAGCTTGTTATGAAGCTCTGGGTTGTTTCAGTCGTGGCTGCACTCATCCCCTGGCACTGCAGCTCAGCCCAGCCCAGAGCCCTGCTGGAAACATTCCCTGTCTGAGCACCACTCCCTGAAGTACACCAAATGAAACCCACTGCTGCTGCTGCCTTGCTTTTCAGTCTGGTGATGTGGCCTGCCCGGCATGTACTACTGCTGCTCTTTCACAGTGGGATTAACAAGGGTTTGGGGGAGTCTGGGTGAGAACGATTTCTTGCTGTTTGTCTTAATTCATTGGCCAGCATAAAGATTCCTGTCACAAAGGGATGGCCTCAACAGAAGTAAATACAGACTGAAAGAAAGCATCAGGTTTTTCAAAGTTTCTTACATAATTCTGAAACTTTTCAAATATATTTATAAGACATTGTTTTATAAATAAAGGAAGGAATTTACTATAAACATGACGCATGGAAACAAACTCTGCAACTCATAAGGAGTTGTAAAGCAGGTATGTTTATTACGGCGCCGGGTGCAAGGGGGATCACTCTTCCTAACTTGCACACCTTCTCAGTTACAATTTCATACTTTATACATGATGATTGCCATATGCATAAGATTTCCAAGAACAGGTGGGGATAGGATAATGAGTTCCAAGAAATCATTTACATGGTCTCCTCCTTGGGTCCCACCTCCTCGAGTCTGCGCACTTGTCTCTGGGGGTCGCGCATGAGGGTCTTCATGATGAAGTAAGTCGTCTTCCTCTGAGTGTACTTTTCACCTTTTGTCGTGTCAATTACATAGATCGGTTTGTGCTGGTCTTGCTTCTTTGTTTTCATACCCAGATGCACATCCAGTTGCAAGGTCTCTCAACCGTTCATATCATAATGGAAGTCATATAACCTCAAGTCATGGCCCCCCTCAACAAGATTGATTACTTCTTGAGGTTTAACTAACTACCTTTGCTATGCTATTCCCTTTGAAGTGAACTAGTTACTTTCGCTATGCCATTTCAGTCCCCCCTTTTCTTTCCCAAGTAAATTCTTTTACTTCAGAGTATTCCATCATCATGCTCTGGTTTGAAATAGCTCCCAGTCTCCAACTTTCTCCTTAGTCGATGTCGTTTCCACATTACATAACTGTCCCCAGTTCCCCGAGCACACCAAAACAAACATTTAACCCCGTATACATATTATTATTCCTAAAAGGATTAGAGTCAGAATTAAAACTGTCTCAACCATCCCAGGTTCGGTAGCCATGAGGTTAATTTGTTCCATAGCTCACTAAATCCCCAGGAGGTGTCATCTTTGGTCACCTCATGCAAGACTTTGGTTTGTTTCCAAATTTCCTCCAAATCGGTGGTGATCCGTCCACTCTGATCAACATACATACAACTAGTATTGATTATTGTACAGACTCCCCCTTGTGATGCTAGCAAAAGATCTAATGCCATCCTGTTCTGTAACACCACCTTAGATAGGCTTGTCACTTCGCTCTGTAATGCCTGTATTGCATCCATGGTCCGGTTTTCAATTATCTCGATCATTGCAGCTCACTATAGCTTTTTCTAACTCACTTACGCCTAGACACAGTAAGAACCACCTGACAAAGCTATGAAATGCAGTAGGTTTCTGTACTAATAGGTTTGCATTTCATCTAAGTCTCTTAAAAGGTGTTCTTATCCATCCTTGTCCTTGTAAGAAGTCTTGAATGGTCAAATTTGGAACTACCCCTCCTAAAGTGCACGTACATTTCCAGTTGTGGGGTAATACTTTCCAGGCTGTATCATTACACAACCAACACCAACCCTTGCCTTCTGGAACCGGCCAAGCTGTAGTAACATTTAAGTTGGTTGATGTCCCGATTGATATTGTCTGATTACAGCTTGTTTGTCTCCCAACATATGTACTATTTAAACAATCTGTTTTTCCTTTTCCTTTTGTTGGATCACACCTTTGCACACAGGTACAGTAGGGTGTTGGGAAATTTGGACTTAATATTTTAAGCTCTGGTACCTGATCAATTCCAAAGTTCCAAGAGGTATTTTCCCAAAGTGATGTCCAAACTATACTCTTCAGTATAGGGACACCAATCAAGGAAATTCCCTTTTCTCCATTTTCAGGTATGTGTGTACATATCCAACAACTAGTTTGATTTAAAAATTGAGATACATTTTGTGTCAATGCTGAATGTAAATTTTGATCCCATGTTCCATGAGTCCCTTTAAACACATATATTAAACACATTAACAAAACTTTTAGCTCTTCCATCTTATTGTCTCTGTAATCTCAGTCTTAAAGGTCCTAAAGATTCTGATGCCCAATTCTTGATGTGAGCTTTCTTTACTCAGGTATGATGGATCCACAATGTATGTTCTTTAATTTTGATTGTAGTGTAAGATGTTAGCAGTACTAGGAACGGGCCTTCCCACTTTGGCTCCAAAGGTGAATCTGCAATAGACCTTATATACACATAATCAACTGATCAGCTGATGTGCAGTTCTCAGAAGAGATGGCTTCTGAGTTTCTTCTACACCCTCATGGCTCTTGTGAAGGAATACTAGTACCTAGAATTGACTTTAGTCACAGTTGAGGTTTCTGGTGCAAATATGGATCTATCATTCATGTAATTCACTGTATTTCAATCTTATTTCAATGAAGTGTTGAATCTGGCAGGGCTGGGCACAGTCCAGACCTTCCAAGTGAAATTTTTCTTCAGGCAGAAGAAGTTTCAATAGTGTTTCCTGGAGATGAGTTGTCTTCCATTTCTGTGACCAGACCATGAATTCAGGGAAAATGAATGGAGCAGCCTTGCTACCTAGATGTGTGAAGAATGGACTTTGACAACTCCTTCTCTGTGGTTGTCCAGGGACTGTTGCAAACCCAGTATGATCCAGGAGCTGGATTTTGTCAGGCATTCTGTGATAAACGCAGTCCTGATTGATGTCAAAAATAGAATGTACTGTGATGAGTGTAATTGTTGTACCCTGTGTAAATCTGGGACCTGTATCGCAGTTGTGGTGTGTGGGCACGTGTGGTTCTCCTTTGAGACACTGTGATGGCTTCCCCTTCCCCTGAGGCAATCCCTGCCTGGAAAAGCCCGCCGAAGGACATAAGGAAAGCACGCCAGGGAAAGCCCACCAAAGGAGACAAAGACCTTGAGATTTGAAAAAGCACGCCAAAGGAGAGCCAATAGGAGGAGAAGGTGTACCCTAACGACCCAATGGGGAAAGAGCGGGACGAACATCCGGCGAGAGGAGATCGGTCAAGATCCGGCCATAAAAGACGCTGCTTTTAGGACTCAGGTGTGTGTGTGGTGGAACTAATTGAGTTCTCCGCACACCCAGCGCTGTTTTTGCTTATTGTGTCTCAACCTAAATTGATTGGACCCAAAATAAAATTGTTTTAATTGTTATCATTTATAACAATTTGGTGACCCCGACGTGATCTCGCTGTGCTTTCCTGGACTGTGACTTCTCGAGGGGCGCCCCACAGATTGTGGCTCGAGGGTAGCAGTCTAGGCCAGTCTCCGGAGATCAACGAACCAAAGAGAAACAATAACCAAAAGGGATTGGAGCTCCTAGGGAAAAACTGCAGTATAAAGGACCCGTAATTCTGGTGCACAAAGATCCGAACGAAGATGACGGAGTCGTGAGTATAAGGGAAGCTGTTCGGTTGGGTGGGTATCGGTTACTTGTGTGTGAGTGTGATTGAGACGGAACCTAATTCTGGAAATGGACTCTAGGTTCGGAGCCAGGATTTGAATTCCGAAGCGAGTGTGGAGATCTTCTAACCGCGGTTCCAAACTCCCGTGAGGGACTTGGCAGGTGAAGGACCGAAGCGGTTCCTATAGGATTCGTGGGTGGGACCTCGACTCCTATAGGGTATGCGGGTGGGTGAAGGGTTCATCCAAGACACTCTTACCGGTAACTAAGGGCGATAGGATGCCACTGTAAAAGTCCTAGGATTCGCGGGTGGGCGATAGGTCCAAAACCCCCTGTAGACACTGGTATCGGCAACCAAGGGTGTAATATTTCCGGATACCGTAGGGGGGCGCAGAACCCCTGCAAGACACTTTTTGGTTGCTAAGGGCTATAGGAATTGCCGCAAAATTCCTAATACAATGGGCCAACAGGAGTCAAGATTTGAAGAGGAAACAAAGGAAGAAAAGGAATACCCACAAATTATTCCCCTGAATAGTGCTTTAGGAATAATGCTCAGGCACTGGGGCCACTGGCCATCTCAAGAGGGAAAAACTAAAACAAAAATGGTCCATTACTGTATGGACGTGTGGATGAGAGAGGAAATTCAATCCGATTATGTATATTGGCCAATATTTGGATGTTTGATGATTGGATGTGTGAGACATTAAATTTATATGTGAATAATAAAGAGCCCTTTAGTCAGGAAGAAAGTGAATATGCTGCACTGTGGAGAGGGTCGGAGACGGGAAGATTGGTTTCATTATTTCCTTTGAGAGAAAAGAGGGAAAGGGAGGCACGGGAGATTGAAACTAAAACAACCACGTCATCATGGGAGCCATTAGACAATTTACCCCCGCCTTATTTAAGGCAGGACGCGGAAGGCCATCAGGAGAGGATACATCCTCCACTGACTCCTGACCCCATTCCGTCGGCTCCCCCACTGCCTCCTGACCCCGTTCCTTCGACTTCCCTACTCTCTCCTCCTTCTAGTCACACAACAGTACAGAAAGAGAGAGATGAAATTTATAAAAAAGAAGGAGCAGTGGCTCTGGCTCCCCTCCGAGAGGTACCGATGGGAGGAGATATAGGAGGAATTGGATTTGTATCGGTACCTTTGAATACAGGAGATGTGAGATCTTTTAAAAAAGAAATGGGTCATCTATTAGATGATCCTTTGGGAGTCTGAATGATTAGACCAGTTCCTAGGTCCTAATACCTATACCTGGGAAGAAATGCAATCTATCTTAGGAATATTATTTACAGCTGAAGAAAGGTCTATGATTAGACAGGCAGGGATACAGATGTGGGAAAGAAGGTATCAACAAGGCCCTCCTGGAGAACAGAAATGGCCTAAGCAGAACCCAAACTGGAGTAACCAAAATGCCCGTGATAGACAAAATATGTCAGATTTGAGAGAGTTGATTATCCAAGGAATCAAGGAGGCAGTCCCAAGGGGGCAGAATATTAATAAGGTTTTTAGTGAACAACAGGAAAAGGACGAGTCTCCTGTGGATTGGTTAGAGAAACTGAGGAAAAATTTACAAATGTATTCGGGGCTAGACCCAGCCTCTCCAGTTGGAGAAACATTTCTAAAAATTCAGTTTCTGGCCGGATCATGGGGGGATATAAGAAAGAAACTGGAAAAGATGGACAGTTGGCAAGAACAAGGATTACAAGAATTGTTGAAGGAAGCTCAGAAAGTGTATGTATGGAGGGATGGGGAAAAACAAAAAGAGAAAGCAAGAATGTTTGTAGCGGCAGTCCGGGAAACTCAACGAATGGAGGATTTCCCGGGGAAAATGCCCGAATGTTATCATTATGAACAGAGGGGACATTTCAAAAAGGACTGGAGGAGACAAATGAAGGACAAACAGATGTTTAATGAAGATGAATAGGGGTATCAGGGCTCTACATTCTGGGGACAAAAACAACATCTGAGCCCTTGATAAATTTAAAGATTGGTCCCCAAGAGGAGAAAGTAATGTTTTTTTGTTGATACAGGAGCTGAACGATCTACAGTTCGGCACATCCCTTTGGGATGTCGAGCAAGTAGAGATACAGCTTTGGTAGTAGGAGCAACAGGGGAACCTTTCAGGGTTCCTATTATTAAAAATGTAAAGACTGAATTTAAAAAGAGCTTGATGTAATGGCTGGGGAAATTTATATTGACTTCCGTAAAAGGGTAATTGAATTTACAAAAATTTAAAGTACAAGACAACCGATGTTATCTTTAGTAGCTGATGGAACCTGCTTTTCCCCAATTTTCCAGGACCTCTGTTGGTGTTTGTTATGTTGGAAATTAAAAAAAAAAAAAAAAAAAAAAAAGGCAGGCACACCTTGGTAAAAACTGGAGAGGGCAAGACCGGAGGGAATCGGTGCTGCAGCTGACAAGGTCTGCCGAGGGCTGCAACCCCTGAGGCGGTGACCGCTGAGCATTATGATCCTGACCAGACCTCTCTTGATAAGGGTCCTGATTGGAACCCTGTGGGAAGGTGTGGACACCCTTTATACTTCCAACTTTATATTAAGAAAACAGAGGGATGGATAAAGAAAGGAGAAGATAAAAAAAACATCGTTTGTTATCTAGTTTGTTTTATCATGAGATGAAAACGGGAGTCAAATATGAAGTTCCCACTGTTGCTAAAAATGTGTTTGTAAAACTTGTTAAAAATATAACTATTTAATCTTACCAATTGTTGTATGTAATTGAGTTACCGAAGTGAGTGTTATACTCCTGGGAATATTTGGGGGGTTGTTACTTATCCCTGTTTAATTCAATGTTTTATTTGATTAATAATTTGGGGGGTTGTTACTTGTCCCTGTTTGATTTGAGCATTGGAAACTAAGACATGAATCAAGGTAAACAAAAACAAAAGGGGGGATTGTGATAAACGCAGTCATGATTCATGTCAAAAATAGAATGTACTGTGATAAGTGTAATTGTTGTACCCTGTGTAAATCTGGGACCTGTATCATAGTTGTGGTGAGTGGGCGCCTGTGGTTCTCCTTTGAGACAATGTGATGGCTTCCCCTTCCCCTGAGGCAATTGCTGCTTGGAAAGCCTGCCAAAGGAGATAAGGAAAGCAGCCAGGGAAAGCCCGCAAAGGAGATAAGGGCCAGGAAAAGCCCGCCAAAGGAGACAAAGACCTTGAGATTTGAAAAAGCACGCCAAAGGAGAGCCAATAGGAGGAGAAGGTGTACCCTAACGACCCAATGGGGAAAGAGCGGGACGAACATCTGGCGAGAGGAGATTGGTCAAGATCCGGCCATAAAAGACGCTGCTTTTAGGACTCAGGTGTGCGTGTGGTGGAACTAATTGAGTTCTCCGCACACCCAGCGCTGTTTTTGCTTATTGTTTCTCAACCTAAATTGATTGAACCCAAATAAAGTTGTTTTAATTGTTATCGTTTATAACAATTCCAAAGGGGAGGTACAAGAAAAGTCATCCCCTGAAAGCACCTTTGTTTCCTACCTAGCACTACATCCTTTCTGGGTTCAGCTTGAGCCAAGTCTTCTTTCCCAAATGCCAGTTATTTTTATGGTAACCACTTTGTGTTTCAAGCATCTGTCAGTCTCTAGATTTTTGCATGGATTAACATAGGAACTGATAGATATGAATCATCAGTCTCCAATACCCATGTCAAGATATTTGTGCTTACTGAAACTTTTCAACTTGATACTAGCTTCAAAACACTTTAACCATTTTTTGTGGTAGAGAAGCTCAGAGACTGCACTTATCTGGAGTTTGTGGCTATAACCTTGGTCTTTCTTGCTTGCAGGTGATGTGTATATGTCTGGGCAAAGGATAAAAATAAATTAGGTAAATGCTCAAGTGCTAGCAGGATCTGTGCTTTCTGTGAACCTGCCTGCATAGGTGCTAGTGGACACAATCCACTCAGGCATAGCTCATGCTCTTGACCCTGACAACAGGGATGTGTGTTCTCATGGATGTCAGAGGACTGCCAGAGTTGCAGATAAACACTGTTACCTGGATCTAGGGGACAGGAGAACAAAGGAGTTTCAAAAGGACTGTTAACTATTGCACCCAACAGAAGTCTCTGACATCCAGCCAAGAGATTACCAAATAAGGAAGAAAAGGAAACTGAAGGACGACTGGAGGACAAAGCCTGGGAGGAAGACTGCGAGCCTTCAGCCCAAACGACCCCCAGAGAGACCACCGAGAACTGATACGCATGCGCCAGTGGAAGGGGTCGAATTCTGGAAACTAATTGTAAAAACCCTGCCTTTCTTAGAAGTAGTGATGAATATGTATTAGCTTAGGAACATTAAAAAAACAGCCGCCCAATGTAACACGTGCGCATGTTAGAGGAGCCCGGACTCCCCGCGCACCCAGCACTGTTTACTTGCCTTTTATTAAATCATATAAAACTAAAAATTGACTTGGAATTTATAACAATTTGGTGACCCCGACGTGATCCTCTTGGGTCCCGAGACTGTGAACGGCTAAGGGAGGTGCCCCCACCCTGGTTTCGTTGTGGCCCTTACCGGGAGCAGTGCGGAGCCCAGCAGGATTACGAACATAAGAGGCAAGTAAAGAACAAAGAGCTCTCCCCTCCTCCGGTACCCATAATTCTGCACGCGAAGATCCAAACGAAGATTTATTGTTTCGTGAGTATACCGTTCGGTTGGGTGGATACGGTTGTGTGACTGTGTGTAAGGGTGTGACTGAGACAGAATTCAGTTCCGAAGCGAGTGCGGAGGTCTTTTAACCGCAGTTCCGATATCCCACGAGGGACTGGGCCGGTGAAGGACTGAAGCGATTGTTCTGAGTGTTCGTGGGTGGGATAACACTCGCAAGACACCTTTAGATACAGGCACAGCCAGGAGTTCGGAGCTTTTTGTATAAAAGTTTCCAGTAATGGGTCAGGGACAAAGCAGATCCTTAGACTCAAAAGGTTCAAGGAGGGGCCTCTGGTTTAAAAGAGGAGGAAAATTACCGGATATTCCACTGGATAGTCCCTTAGAGCGAATGTTAAGATATTGGAATAGCTTAAGAAGCACTAACCATAAGGACAAGGCGGATATGATTCAGTTTTGTATGGTTAAATGGCCAAAAGAACCCTTAAGACCCCAAGTATTTTGGCCGATGTTCGGGTCCACAGAAGACTGGGTCTGTCAGGCTTTGAACATTTATGTTAATAGCAGAACACCCATGGATCTGGAAGAGAGCAAGTATGCTGCGGCCTGGTTGGGACTAACGGAAGCACCTGCCACTCTGATATTTAATTTAACTACAAAAAAGGAGGGTGAGGAAGATAAGGAGTGGGAGCCCCTTGATAATTTACCCCCTCCATATAACCAACCCTCCCCAACTGCACCAACCCCTAGCCCATCCCCACCTGCCTGAAGGACAAGAAGTCAACAAAGGAACAGGGAAAGGGAACAGGAAGGGGCTGAGGATCAGAGGGGTTTATACCCGCTGTGGGAGGTACCCTTGGGAGGTAATCAGGGAGGAACAGGCTTTGTGACGGTGCCCCTCAATACGTCAAATGTGATGAATTTTAAAAAGGAAATGGGTAATTTATTGAATGACCCTCTAGGGGTCGCAGAGAGATTAGACCAATTCCTGGGACCCAACACGTATATACGTGGGAGGAAATGCAGTCGATTTTGGGGATCCTCTTCACAACGGAAGAAAGGGGAATGATTAGGCAAGCGGGAATGAGAATATGGGAGAGGCAAAATCAAGCCGGACTGCCCAGAGATACAAAGCGGCCGAATGTGGACCCTAACTGGGACCATCAAACGGCGGCGGGATGACAGAACATGAGGGATCTTAGAACTATAATAATTCAAGGTGTCAAGGAAGCAGTACTGAGGGGACAGAATATTAATAAAGCCTTTAATGAACACCAAAAGAAAGAGGAGTCCCCAACGGAATGGCTGGAAAGGTTAAGGAAAAGCCTCCAAATGTATTCTGGCCTGGATCCAGATTCACTGGGGGGGGGGGGGCGGGGGGGGGAGGGGGGGGCGCTATTGAAAACTCAGTTTGTGGCAAAATCATGGGAGGATATACGGAAAAAGATAGAGAAACTGGATAACTGGCAAGACAGGGGACTGGAGGAATTGTTGCAAGAGGCTCAAAAAGTCTTTGTGAGGCATGATGAAGAAAGACAGAAAGCTAAAGCAAAAATTTTTGTCGCTGCTCTCAGAGAAAGCCAGAAGGGAAAGGAAAAAGGAAAAGATAAGGGAGGTAGCTTAGACAACAGACTGAAAAAGAAGGACGGGAACTTCCCAGCTTGTTATTATTGTGGGATGAGAGGACACTTGCAGAGAAACTGTCGGAAGCGACAGAAAGATGAGAAAATGTTTAAGGAAGATTAGGGGTGTCAGGGGCTATACCTTCTGGGGACCCAAACATCTACAGAGCCCTTGATAAAGTTATTAATAGGTCCCCACAAGAAAGAAGTTTTGTTTCTGGTAGATACGGGGGCCGAAAGATCGACTATCCAGAATATACCAGATGGACTCAAAAGGGGGAATAAGCAAATGTCCGTGGTAGGGGCAAAAGGGGAATCCTTCCCTGTGTCAATACTGGAAAACGTTGAGGTAGAATCTGAGACCTATGTGGGTCTTAATGATCTTTTACTTGTTCCAGAAGCAGAATATAACCTATTGGGGAGGGATTTGATTATCAAAATGGGCTTAAAGCTTAGAGGGGAAAACGGAAAAGTCCGGTTATATACATTAACAAAAGAAGATGAGGGAAATATAGATCCCCGGGTATGGTATAAGGAAGGGGAATTGGGAAAGTTGGAAATGGAACCCCTAATGGTAGAAATAACAGAACCCCAGAAACCTATAAGCGTAAAACAGTATCCCATTCCATTAGAAGGAAGGAAGGGATTAAAACCAGTCATAGATCGGCTATTACTAGGAGGGACTTTAGAGCCATGTATGTCTCCCCATAATACGCCTATATTACCCGTAAAAAAGGCTGATGGGACATACCGATTAGTCCAAGATCTAAGAGCTTTAAAAATTCCTCAACATATCCCCTTTTTCTTTTTGGGCAACCCATGCCTGATTCACAATTGATGTTAAACCTTTCTTCAAACAAGAAAATAAACAGCCTAAAATTAAAACATTACAACAATCATTATAACAAAGCGTATTCCTTCCATCAATAACGTCTTTAAACAACCTGTTATCCCCAGTCCTCTCAACCATTCATCAAAGGGATTATCATCAGCAAGATGACTTCTTGTTTATCGATATGGAATGATCGGAAAGGTTCACACAACACATCCCTTCAAAATCCTCAAAACCGTGCCCATGTGCTAATAACAAAAAAATCTATTGCAGCCCTATTTTGCAGTGTAGCTTGCCTAACACTATCTACATCAAGCAATAACGAGCTTAAAATCTGCGATGTAAGATCCCCAGCACACTAACCTTCGTATATTCTTAGCATTTAATGCTGCCATTGCCCCCAGCATAAATATGGAGGCTAGGACATTTGCTGTTACAGAATGTAGATCGACTCCGTCATTACATGTTTCATCAAAGGTGCGCAGTGCCCTCCGTGATCTATGAGATTGTTGAGTAATTATTAATGTCTTTCATGTGTGGAGTAAACAAAGTTAAGCGCTCTAAATAACATGGTCCACCAACAGGATACAAAGGAATCCCCAGCCACGCGCTGACTCCACATATCAAAAAGACTCCCGGTGGCAACTGATAACCCCCTGATACATCTACATGTAAACCCTCAGTTTTCAATTCACCCCAAATAGGTGAACCAGTTAGATTTTGAAACCCTGTATAAAATCCCCGTACACTTTGACGCGTCACCCATGTATGCCATGGGTCACCAAACCAAATTACTCCAGTGCCATTCACGGGTTGAAGTGGTGGTGACGTGAGTACAGTCTGCCATATCTGTTGCAATAACATTGACATATTCGACAGGTACAACGCTAGCCAATAAGTCTAACTCCTGTAAAGGTATATGATGTGATGTGGCTGATTTAAATTCTCAATAACTGTCTTCTGCCATGCTGCATTACGCATAGAAGGCCAAGCATATTGTCCATTCGGACTCATACATGTACCATTCTGATTGGAAGTCAGATCCACTGCTTTAACATTCCAAAAACAATCAAAATTTATTTCATTCTCTTGCAGGGGAATACCAATTAAACAAGTTCTAAAGGGGTTGTCTGCCTGTTGCAGACTTAAACAAAACCCTGTTATTCCCATGATATTTGCCCATGTCACCCATATGTTTGTCCTAGGCAAGATGTCGAAAATACTTTGGCCTATAGGTAAAAAATTCATCAAGACCATAAACCAAGTCCTCAAATCAAACATGTTTACTCCTACAATTTCCACCTTTTTTAAAATTTTATTTTATTATTATTACAGCCAAATCGTTTTAAACAAACAGACCATATCTCAGGTACAAAAATGGGTTTACAACATTCCACACCACAAATCTGTGCTTTCACAGATTCTGATGATGTGTACTGTCTCCAAACAGCATGGTATTGCATTAGCCGTATGTTTTCTCTTGCTTCATGCCCGGTTACTAATCAAACGTACAGTACTCAATTTACTGTCCATACACCCTTCACACCATTTACATTTAAACTTTGGCTTACAGAACCATTTTACCTCACATAGCATACATTGGCACAATACCCGTGGTCTACATCCCCTACAACAAAGACAGTTTATTCTGTCTGCTTGCTCTGAGTCTTCTCTTCCGTCTTCTGATCTTGACATACAGGTCGCATGAACTTGCTAGGGACCCATATAGGTCCTTTATCTGTGGAGATACAAAAATAACCTCTACCGATAAATAACACGGGATTAGGTCCTTCCCATACGCCTGAAGCCATATTTTTATACAGAACATTCAAACCAGGAACTGTAGTTGTTTGTTTCCCTCACGCTCTTTGGTGATGTATAACAACAGGGGGCCCCTCTCTATCCTCCGTAAGGGAGAGATAGTTTAAGGTAAACAACACCTTAGTCAGCCGTTTAGTTACATCGATGTCCTGCGATACTTTCTGTCTCTGAAGATAATCCTTCAGGGTACGGTTTGCCCTTTCAACAACTGCTTGCCCCGTTGGGGAGTGAGGAATCCCTTTAACGTGTTTAATTCCCCAAGTTGTCATAAACCTAGCGACTTGTTGACTACTATATGCTGGACCATTGTCTGTCCTTATTTCTACAGGTACTCCCATGACAGCAAAACAAGACATTAAGTGTCTCTCCACATGTAATGCCTTTTCACCGGTTTGTGCAGTGGCCCATATAAAATGAGAATAGGTGTCAATTGTGACATGCACATACTTAAGCTTCCCAAAGTCAGGTACATCTGTTACATCCATTTGCCAAACCTGAAGTGCCTTCAGACCTTTTGGGTTAGTGCCCACCCCTAAACCAGGTTCATGATGGCTACATTGAGGACAGGAGCGGACAATACCCTTTGCATCTGCTATGGGTATTTGATACTGTCGATGTAAAGACTTTGCATTCTGATGAAACATCTCGTGGCTGTTACGAGCTTCTTCAAACTTATTTGTTGGAGGAGTTATTGCTGGACAGCTGACTGCTTCATCAGCTCTAGCATTACCTTCGCCCAAACCAATGGTCCACTGGTGACTTCTAATATGCATAATACAAATTCACGTTTTCTCTGTCAAAGAGTACTACGCAGTTGTAGAAACATTTCACCAAGATGTTGGTTCTTTGTCTCTCTCAACAAGGCATCTTCAATGCACTGTACTACACCAACTACGTACAATGAGTCTGATACTATGTTTACAGGTGTATTGTTCCAGCTTCCCAATGCCCAACACACTGCTTTCAGTTCTAAGGTTTGAAGGTTGTCCCGTGGTTCACCGGTGATCACTTGTTTCTGCCACTAATTATCGGATTGCCAACACACGCAGCCTTCTTCATCTTTCGTCCTGCATCTGTAAACACCGTTGGCCCTTCAACTGGTCTTTTTGAGCATAACGGCCTCGCAATCCACTGGTAATGCTCTAACATTTTCCAGAGAGGTCCTTTTGGCCGGTTGTTGTGTACAACACCTGTATAACCCATCAAGGCTTCCTGTATGGCTGTTGAATGTCTCAGGAGCCACTCATAATCATCATCACGGACTGGAATTCTGGTATCTGCCGGTTCAGTCCCATCAATTTCAACAATCCTGTCTCTTCCTTTTCTCACCAAGGCCGCTACTGCTTCAGGGCGACTTAAAATACGATGTCTGGGTTGCAATGGCAAAAACAACCACTCTAAAACAATCTCCGTATTCTCCCCCTTTTTCTTTTGCCATTGCAAAAATAAGGGCAAAAGGTGAAGTAGCAACATTACAAATCAAAAAGGACAACGGATGATTCTCCATTCGGCGGCCACACCAGCCAGTCTGAATCTTGCGGGACACAACTTCTAGGGCATCCTGCTGTTCTGGTGAACAAATTTGAGGACTGTTGGCCTCGGTACTGTGCAACCAGGATCGGAACGGTTGCAAATCATCGTTAGTGAGGCCAACTATGTTACAAACCCACTGTAGATCTCCCAAAAGCCTTTGAGCATCATGCAGAGTAGTTATTTGTGCAGTAAGAGTTACCTTCTGGGGTCGCATCTGAGCATCCGAGATGAGCCAGCCTAGATATTTCCATGGGGCCGAACGTTGAACCTTCTCAGGCGCCACAACCAAACCACATGATAGAAGGTGGTCAACAAGCCATTTCATTTGATCATCTGAAATCCCTTGTTCAGCGACCAATAAAATATCATACATATAATGGTAGATCAGGACGTGAGGCCAACACTGCCGTACCGGAACAAGTGCCCAATCTACAAAGTCTGACGACTCGTAGGGGAGTTCTTCATTCCCTGTGGCAAAACAACCCGTTCATACCCTTTGACCAGAGCTGCATGATTTATTGATGGCAGAGTGAAGGCAAATCTTTGCGTGTCAGCAGGATGCAAGGGAATCGTAAAGAAACAGTCTTTCAAGTCTATCACAATTTGCCAATTCTGAGGAATCATCGTAGGAGTTGGAAGACCGGGTTGCAACGCTCCCATCGCCATCTTCTGATCATTAACTTTCTGTAGATCATGTAAGAGTCTCCATTTCCCAGTTTTCTTTTGTATTACAAAAATAGGAGTATTCCAAGGACTTGTAGAAGGTCGAATATGACCTATTTTCAGTTGTTTCTGCACCAATTCTTCAGCAATGCGCAGCCGTTCTTCTGTTATCGGCCACTGGTCTACCCAAATTGGCTTTTCTGTCAATCATGTAATCTTCAGTATGGGTGGCTGCCGATGAGTGGCCGTGGTGCAAAATGCTGGTCAGTTGTCATAACTAGTCCCAACTGTGACAAAAAATCCCATCCAATCAACCCTGATAATGTATGTGGGAGTTGCATTACATATGGCTGAACTACAATAGCTTGGCCATCTTCAAACTGCAATGTAATCAAGTCTTTACTCTGTTTTGGCACTTCTGCACCTCCTACTCCTACCACTTGGGTGATTGGAGCTTGCAGTTCCCAATTCTGGGGCCATAGGTGTTGATTAATGATGGTGACATCTGCCCCGGAGTCTAATAGAGGTTCCAGAGTAATTTGCTGACTGCCTTTCTTCAATTGAATCTTCTGATATGGTCTTTGATTAAGATCTAATGTGAAACACACCTCAAGTCCGGTAAATCCAAAATCGTCTTCTCCTCCCATCTTAGATGGCTGGCCTTGCTGTCTGAGTTGCTCATATGATTGTCGATGCGCAACAAGGCTGTCACAGGGAAGTATTTGAGCAATTTTACTTCCTTTTGGAATAGTAACAGGTGGTTGTAATGCATAGGCCATAACTTGTACATGTCCCGTAAAATCTGCATCAATTAACCCAGGTAAAACATCTACTCCTTGCCTTCCTGTTGAAGATCTCCCTAATAAAAGTCCTCCAACTGGAGAATTCACGTTAGACAAAGGTCCTTTTACTTCAGTTGGAATTAAAGTCACTTCTTTACCATTCAAACTTACATCTACTGCAGTTGCCACGTCCACCCCGAGGCTCCCTCGGGTGGGTGGGATGTGCTGGTGTAAGAGACCACATTTTTCATCTGCGTTGTTTGGGCCTGTACTTGTGTCTTTGCGCGTAGACCCGACGCGCTGCGCTGCATGTTTCCCGACCTGTTATATCTACAAACAGCAGTAGCATGTGTATCTAAGTTACATTTGTGACACCAAACAGTCTTTGAACAAGGACGCCTCATGTGTCCAGATTCACCACATCGATAACAAATACCAAATCCTGATTTACCATTGTTCCCCCTTCGATGTCCACCTATATGATTTGTTAAGGCTGCTGCGATTATATGCCCTTGCTCCCTCAACGCAGCAGTAAAGGCAGCCACTTGGTTATTTTGTTCGGCTCAAGTAGCTCTAATCAACGTTTACCCATAAAAAGGCTGATGGGACATACCGATTAGTCCAAGATCTAAGAGCTGTGAATCAAAGAACGGTGACTAAATTCCCAGTAGTGGCAAATCCTTACACACTATGCCTTCTGGGCATGTCCATTAGAAGAAAAATCCAGGGACTATTTTGCCTTTGAATGGGAAGATCCAGGAACAGGAAGGAAACAACAGTTGCGAAGGACAGTATTACCACAGGGGTTTGCTGAGTCTCCTAATCTGTTTGGACAAACTGGAAAAATCATTACAGTCTTTTGAGACAGAGGGGGAAGTGAAGTTACTACAATATGTGGATGACCTACTAGTGGCAGGAAAAAACAAGGATGATATGCGGAAAATCACTGTTAAACTACTCATTTTTTTGGGAGAAAAGGGACTGAAGGTGTCAAGATCGAAACTGCAGTTCGTGGAGAATAAAGTAAGATATTTAGGGCACTGGCTGAGTTATGGGAAAAAGAAACTGGATCCTGAAAGAGTATCAGGAATTCTGGCCCTATCAGCACCAAGGACCAAGAAAGAGGTCAGGCAATTTTTAGGACTCCTGGGACATTGCAGACCTTGGATTGAAGGATTTAGTGAAAAGGTGAATCTCTTATATGAGAAATTAACAACAGAGAAATTAAAATGGAATGAGGAGGATGAGAGACAGTTGGAGATGGTGAAACGAACATTGATAGAGGCTCCAGTATTAAGCCTTCCGGATTTAGGGAGGCCTTTTTACCTATTTGTAAATCAGACAGCTTATGGTGTATTGACACAGGAATGGACCAGTATTAAGAAACCCATAGGGTACTGTTCCAAATTGTTGGACCCCGTAAGCAGAGGATGGCCAGTATGCTTGCAAGCGATAGTGGCCACCGCATTATTAATAGAGGAAGCAAGGAAGGTTACCTTTAGCGCACCTTTGAAGGTATACACCCCTCACAACGTGAGGAGGGGTATTACAACAAAAAGCGGAAAAATGGTTGACAGATTGCAGAATGTTGAAATATGAAGCTATTCTAGTGGATTCTCTGCATTTAGAACTAAGAGTAACTACAGTACAAAGTCCAGCTCAATTTCTTTATGGGAAACCAGAAGAGGGGCTTCAGCATGATTGTACAGAAGTAATTGAAATGCAAACTAAAATACGGCCCGATTTAAGAGAGGAAGAATTGCAAAAAGGGGAAAAAACTGTTTATAGATGGATCTTCCAGGATTATAGAGGGAAAGAGGAGATCAGGGTATGCAATAGTAAATGGAAAACTGGATTTGGTGGAATCTGGACCTCTGAGTCCCACTTGGTCGGCACGGGCTTGTGAATTATATGCTTTGTTGAGGGCGTTGGAGTTGTTAAAAGAGAAGCATGGTACAATATATACGGATTGTACGCCTATGGGGTAACCCATACCTTTGGGAAAATTTGAGAAGAAAGAGGACTCATTGGGACACATGGAAAGGGATTAGTGCACCAAACGCTAATTATTAAGATTTTACAGGCACTGAGACTGCCCAAAGAAATTGCTGTAGTACATGTAAGGGGACAACGAAAAGGAACAATTTTACTTATAAGAGGAAATAACTTAGCCGACAAAGAAGCTCGGGAAGCCGCATTGCGAAGACCTTCTCCAATACTGTTATTAAGGGAATTGAAAGGGGCGGAGAGCCAGGAAAAACCTGAGGGGCAGTTTTTGGAGAATGAAATAAGATTTATAAAGACTACAGGGGCAAAGCAAGAGGGAGAAAAAGGGAGAAAAATGGGTCCTGTTGGATGGCAGAGAAATACTGCCTAAGAGTCAAGCAAAGAAGCTGCTATTTTAGATGCATTTGCAAACTCATTGGGGAACTTGAGCATTGAGTAATCAGTTTTTGAAATTTTATGGGTGTATTGGGATATATGAGATAGCTCGGCAAATTACCCAAAGGTGCCTAACATGTCAAAAAGTAAATAAGAAAAGTGTTATAGTTGAATTTGAAATAACTAGAGTCCCAAATAAATTCACTAATTATTTATTAAGGCAGGAAAGCAAAAACAGCGCGCTGGGCGGCCGGGGAGTCGCAGCTCCATCCAGGCTCGCAAATTCCGACAAGTAACACAGCCCTTTTATTCTCAACTTCAAGGCCGGTTTAAGCAAACAGTTATGCTCTCAGTCCCGTAGCAAGAAGCTGTACATTACAAAACTAAACTATTTTTACACTAAAGTCTAGACGAAGACAAAGGTTGTCACAGTAACATGAGATTATGGTTTAACATTGGCCTTGAGAAGGTACATCTCCAACCTCATGGTTAACAGTTAACTCTTTTCTCACCAGACAAAACATTCTCAAATCTGTTACAGCAAGATCATTCCTTTTGTTAAAAACCCCTTTGATCAGCAAATTACCCTTAGGTACTTATTACAATTCCCCCCTTCCTTTATTTATAAGTGATTTGCTGATTAAATCTAGACAATACGTCACAAGCCGCATCTAATTCAGGACTTTCATTTGGTATAATTTTCATTTCCATTTCTGATTGTTTCATTACCATTAACTGCACTTTTTCCAACCTGTTTTTAACAAAAGTTATAATTCTATTGATGATACAGGGTCCAAAAGTCCGTTAATGAAGTTACTTATTTTTCCAAATAAGAAATAGAATTTTCTACTCGGGCTAAATTTTCGTCTATTGCAGCTCTTAGAGATGTCAAACTCTGCGGTTGTTGCACCAAGGAAGTTAGGCCAGTGGCAGTTCCAGTGGCCCCTAAACTAAGTAGAGCAGCTATAGTGATTGCAGAGACTGGCTCTCTTTTGTTGATTTTATGTCTTAATTTGTCCCAATGTAAATACATAGTTTCTTCCCCATGTAAAAGGATTCTAGGTACCACAGTAACCTGTACACAAAATTCTGGGACATTTTTCTTGAGAACAGCAGTGGACAAGCATGGTGTTAATCCAGTTATAGAACAAATCCACCATGCCCCGGGACTAGGCAGAACCCATTTAACATCAGATGCAAAGTTTCGAGTCTGGTTGGTACATAGAGATTTTCTTCTATTTGTTACCTTTCCTATACACCAACCGCTCCCTCTGACTTGTTGGAGGGTAATCCCTGTTTTCCGTTCTTTCCGATTGCATCTGGAGGGACTATCCTCGGTAGAGGTATTAAAAGGAGATGGTACAGCTATCCCCTTATAAAAAGGGGGCTTTATGTCATAACATAACCAACAGGAAATGGTAAAATTCGGACTTGTGGCATTTAAAGCTTGATAGGCTGCCTGCATCACAGCCCATAAGGGTTCATTATTTCTGGGAGTTTCCTCTACTTTATTTGTGGAGGTTAGGTATGTCCCTGGGGTGACTGAGGCTGGGGAGTTTTCTACCTTTGGCTTTTTCTTTTTCTTTTCTTGCTTTGTGATGACTCGATTTAAGAAACTTGGAGCACCGGCTGTAACATTAGTTTTCAATATAACAGGACCTTCCCATCGACCTAAGGTCCAATTGAAGGGTTGATGTTCATTTTCTAAAGTCGTGGTAATTAATATTATTATCAGGATAACAGCCTTCATTTTCCCCACTGTTAGTACCTCTCTGCCTTTCCTCGTCTACTCTTTTGCAGAGAGCAACGGGATATCAATATCTTCTCGGCAGCAGCAGGTAGTCTTCAGGGGAATTTGCTGTTATCCTGCAATAATTTTCAAGGTCTTTGCAAGTTAGTTATCTCTCAAATATATTTCCACCTGTTTGGTTGTTGTGCCCATTTCCAGGATCTTATAGTACACTGTCCTAAAACTCTATACCAGTCTGTTTCATATACTTCCCAAAGTTCAGGTATTGACAGTTCCCATCCACAAAATAATTTACAAATTTCTGTTTGAGCCCATTGTTCCCTGGTAGGTGTCAGATTATTGCGACATTTCATACAATAAGGTTGTCTCTTAATTGAAACACAAGACCACTTTTTATCACAATTTAAACATTGGCAAACAACCCAGCATAAGTGTCCAGAAGTAGGGTGTTTTAAACAGGGTATTCCATGGATGTCTCCTATACCGGGTGATTCGGGTATATCTGTCTCTGTCTCACAGCAAAAGGGAAAAACCTGAGGAGTTCCTGTCAGTTTGTATAGTCCAGCTCCCCCCGTTTGGTCAGGTATTTGTTCTTCACTCCAGGGTGCAAAATATACCTTTCGTAGGGTAATTCCAGGTGGTATTTCGAACCATTGATATAAACTATTTCTTACTTCCCTTCTGGAGTGGTTCATTTTCCAGCCTCGTTTTTCCTTATCTTCATTTGGAGGTCCCCTGGTTCCAATGTTACAGTCCACGTCTCTGGGAAGATAGGTCCCTTAATTCTTAATTCTGCTGGCATGAGTCCATCCTTTTTCCGCTGTTCGTACAGCTGTATCTGTGGTAAGTAAAACAACAAAAGGTCCTTCCCAACGGGGTGTTAGAGAAGTTTCTTTCCAAGTTTTTATCAATATCTGGTCTCCAGGTTGAATTTGGTGTATGGAAATATCCAAAGGAGGTCTTTGTACTACCAAACCCTTCTTTCTTAATTCCTGTCTCCTTTTTGTGAGTTCTAAAATATATTCTGTTAAAATTTTATCCTCGACCTTCGGGTGTTCCACTAATAATCCAAAGTCATAAGGCATCCCATACAACATTTCAAAGGTGGATATACCAGTATCTGTCCTAGGTTGAGTCCTAATATAAAGCAAGGCCAGCGGTAGACACTTAATCCAATTCATTTTTGTTTCTAGCATAAGTTTGGTTAGGTGTTTCTTTATTTCCTCATTCATTCTTTCTACTTTCCCAGAACTTTGTGGGTGCCAGGGGGTATGATATTCCCATTTGGTACCAAACAATTCAGTTGTCTCTTTAATTATTTTGGATGTAAAATGTGGCCCTCGGTTCGAATCAATTATTGCAATAGTTCCGTATCTCGGAATAATTTATTCTAAGAGAATTTTAATAACTGTCTTTGCAGTAGCTCTCACCACAGGAAAGGCTTCTACAAAGTATGTAAGGTGATCAACCAAGACTAATAAATACTGATATCTCCCCACCTTTGGCAATTCGGTAAAGTCTACTTGTATTTTCTCAAAGGGTCTTTTAGCTAACTCACGACCCCCATGAACTTTTTCCCTTGGTTGTCGTTTATTCACTTTATTACAGGTTAAACATCCCTCTAACACTCTTTTAGCTAGACCATATATTCCGACACAGGCATAATTTGTCTCAAATTGATCCACTAAGGCTTGAATTCCCCAATGAGTTTTATGATGCAATTTATTCAGTATTCCCCGAGCTAATCCCTTTGGAAGAATCTCTCTTCCATCGGGTAGCAGCCATTTATCACCATTTCTTTTTGCTCCAATTTGTTTCAACTTATCCAATTCTTGGAGAGTAAAAGTCTTATCTATTTTCAGCTTTTTTTGTTCCTCTTCTAAGTTCTGAACCATTAATAATGCTGCCCGTTTTGCCTCTCCGTCAGCTAAATTGTTTCCTCTTATAATATGGGTTATTCCCTTTTGATGTCCTTTTACATGGACTATGGCTATCTTAAGTGTACCTCTTAATGCCTTTAAAACCTCTAGGATTAGTTTTTCATGGACTAATCCTTTCCCCTGGGTGTTAATTAAACCTCTCTCTTCCCAAATTTTCCCAAACGTATGTACCACCCCAAAGGCGTGCTTTGAATCTGTATAAATAGTTCCAATTTTGTTTTCTAAAAGTTTTAATGCTCTTAACATAGCATATAACTCACACGCTTGGGTGGACCAGGCTTTATTTAATGGTCCTGATTCTTTTATCTTAAAAGTATATCCATCCACAATAGCATATCCTGATTTTCGCTGTCCTTCAACTATTCGTGAGGAGCCGTCCACAAATAATTTTTCTCCTTTGTCTAATTCATCTTATTCTAAATCTTCCCTTATTTTAGTCTGTAAATTTATTGGTTGCAGGCAGTCATGTGTCAAATCTTCTTTGGGTTCTCCGTATAAAAATTGGGCAGGATTATGAGTAGAGGTGGTCTCTATTTCTAACTTAGGGGAGTTAATCAGAATTCCCTCATACTTGAGTAATCGACTGTCTGTAATCCACTTATCAGCTCGTTGTTGTAACATTCCTCGAATATTATGAGGGGTATATACTTTTAATTCACCTCCCAGGGTTATTTTTCCCACCTTTTCTACCAATAATGCAGTGGCCACTATTGCTTGCAAGCAGGTGGGCCACCCGCGCCTTACAGGATCTGGTATTTTAGAATAATATCCCACAGGCTTTCTCTGTCCCGCTCATCCTTGGGTCAGAACCCCATAAGCTGTCCCATTATCCACAGTGATAAAAAGCTGAAAGGGTTTACGAATATCGGGTAAACCGAGGACAGGTGCTTCTACCAGATCTCTTTTTATATTTTCCCACCTATTCTCATCTTCAGGGGACCATTTTACCAACCCGTCTTTAGTTAATTTTTCGTACAAGAATTTTACTTTACTGCTGTAATTTTCTATCTACTGGCGACAATACCCAAATAATCCCAATAACTGACTTATCTGTCTTTTATTAGTGGGTGCTGTTAGAGACAAAAGTCCTTTTACTCTCTAGGGATCTAATATCTTATGTCCTTTTGTAAGCCAGTGTCCCAAATATTATACCTCTTCTTCAGTAAACTGTAATTTAGATTTAGAAACCTTTAATCCCTTGAGGCCTAAAAAGTTCAGTAATTTAATGCTCTCATTTCTGACTTCTTCTTGAGTTTTTCCAGCAATTAATAAATCATCCACGTATTGTATTAGAATTAGTCCCTGACTTAATTCATAAGATTCCAGTAACTGTTCCAGAGCTTGTCCAAACAAGTTTGGGGACTCTGTGAATCCCTGGGGTAAAACGGTCCACCGTAATTGTTGTTTTCTATGGGTCTTGGGGTTTTCCCACTCGAAAGCAAAATAATCCCTACATCTTTCTTCTAAGGGACAAGCCCCAAAGACATCTTTTAAATCTATAACACTATACCATTTATAGTCTGGATTTAATTGATTTAGTATAGTATGTGGGTTAGCCACGACAGGGAACTGGGTAATGGTTCGCTTATTTACTGCCCTCAGATCTTGTACTAAACGATAAGACCCATACGGCTTTTTTACGGGCAATATGGGAGTATTGTGGGGAGACATACAGGGTCCCAAAAGTCCTTGAGCTAAAAGTCTCTCAATTTCTGGCTGTAATCCTTCTCTCCCTTCTCTAGAGATGGGATACTGTTTTATCCTAATTGGCTGATCTGGGTCTTTTAGGGAAACTGTGATCGGTTTGATATTTAATTTTCCCACCGACCCCGGGCTGTACCAGGTCTCTGGATTAATCTTGGCTTCATCTTCCGTGGTTAATAAGTATAATCTTATTTTTAATTTTTCTTGATCTACTTCTAAATTGACTCCTAATTCTACCATCAGGTCTCGCCCCAAAAGATTATATTCAGCTTCTGGGACCAATAAAAATGTTCCTACTCCGTATTTATTTGGAGCTTCTATTGTTACATTCCTAATCAGGGGCACTTTAGAAGGTTCCCCCTTTGCACCGATTACTTGGAGTTTATCCTTTGATTCCACACACCCAGATGGTAACTTTTGGACAGTTGATTTTTCAGCACCCGAGTCCACAAGGAACTCGAACACTTCATGCTGAGGACCTAATTTTAATTTTATCAAGGGCTCGGTAACCTTAGGGGTCCCCAGCAAATAGAGCCCCTGACCCCCCTAATCTTCTTTAAAAACTTTTTCATCCATTATCCTTTTTCGACAATTCTTTTGCAAATGCCCCCCTCTTGTGGCAATAAAAACACTCTACATCTTGTGAGCCGAATTCCTTTCTTTTAGGGTTTTCTGGGCCATTCCGGGACCTTTCTCCTATCCTGTCCAGATTTTGTCCTTCTCTTACAGCTGCCATCAAGGTTCTAGCCTGTCTCTTCTGACTCTCATCTTCCCTTCTCACATACACTTTTTGGGCTTGTCGAAATAATTCATCTAACCCTTTTTCCTGCCAGTCTTCTATTTTCTCTAATTTTTTCCTTATATCGATCCAAGATTTAGCCACAAACTGAGTTTTCAGCAGGGCTTGACCCACTTGACTATCAGGGTCTAGTCCAGAATATAGCTGGAAACTCTTTCTCAGCCTTTCTAGCCATTCGGTGGGGGTTTCATCTTTTTTTCTGTTGTTCATTGAAGGCTTTATTAATATTTTGTCCTCTGGGTACAGAATCCCTAATTCCCTGAATTATCATATCATATCAAATTACCTTTAGTTACTTATTACAGGTATGAATGGGAAAATAACTTTTTTACTCTGGGGGAGGAGGTGGCCAAGGCCTTTAACATTAGTATTAGGTTGCAATCTGTCCTTGAGGTTATAACCAACCAAACAGTGACGGCTTTGGATCTCTTGGCTGATCAGTCCACCCAGATGAGGGAGGTCATCTTTCAACATAGAATGGTTTTAGATTATTTACTAGCAGAAGAAGGGGGAGTGCGTGGAAAACTGAACGACTCCAATTGTTGTTCACAAATTAATGATAACGGAAAAGTGGTTAAACAGAAAACGAAGGAAATTAGAAAATTAACCCACATCCCAGTACAAACTTGGAAGGGTACAGATTGGGATTTGTTTTCATGGCTGTCTGGTGGACTATAGGTTAAAAGAATATCATTCTTATTTCTATGTGTTGTAATAATACTGTTATTTATACCGTGTATGATACCTTGCTTTACATTATTGATTCGCCAAATAATAAATAGTACCCTATTTGTGAAGAAAGATAATGTACCCATAATGATGCTTAGGAAATGGACCCCCCAAGAACTCAATGATGAAATCCAGTTGGTACTGGAAAAAGTTGAAGAAGAGACACGAATTGAAAATATTAAAAAGAAGATGAGGGATTGTAAGAAATGGTCCAGCAATTCGTATCAATGGTCCAGCAATACGTGTCAATAGAGTGTTTAAAAGGTAAACATTGGGACCTGGATCTAGGGGACAGGAGAACAAAGGAGTTTCAAAGTCTCTGACATCCAGCCAAGAGATTACCAAATAAGGAAGAAAAGGAAACTGAAGGACGACTGGAGGACAAAGCCTGGGAGGAAGACTGTGAGCCTTCAGCCCAAACGACCCCCAGAGAGACCACCGAGAACTGATATGCATGTGCCAGTGGAAGGGGTCGAATTCTGGAAACTAATTGTAAAAACCCTGCCTTTCTTAGAAGTAGTGATGAATATGTATTAGCTTAGGAACATAAAACAAACAGCCGCCCAATGTAACACGTGCGCATGTTAGAGGAGCCCGGACTCCCTGCGCACCCAGCACTGTTTACTTGCCTTTTATTAAATCATATAAAACTAAAAATTGACTCGGAATTTATAAGAACTGCAAGCAGTAATTCAAGTAACAAATGGCAAGACGATGATGAAAATCCCACTCCTCCTTCCAATGATTCATTTCCAGGACATTTAAAATTTACCTTGCTGTCCTGGTTTCAGCTGGGATGGAGTTAACTTTCTTCTTAGTAGCTAGTACAGTGCTGGGTTTTGGCTATGATGTGAGAACAATGTTGATAACCACACTGATGTTTTTGGTTGGTGCTGGGTAATGGTTATGCTAAGTCAAGGATTTTTCGGTTTCTTGGGCCTTGTCAGCCAGAGGGCTTTGGGGGCACAAGAGACTGGGAAGGGACACAGCCAGGTCAGCTGACCTGAACCAGCCAAAGAGGTATTCCATACTGACATGCTGAATCGAACTCTACAACTCCAGGAGAATTATAAAGCAGGTATGTTTATTGCGTTCCTCCTAACTTGCACACCGTTTCAACAAGCAGTCCGATATTTATTATACAAAGTCATGCATATACATCAGATTTCCAAACATTCAGAATCTCCTCCCTCTGGCACCTCTTCAAGATGTACTTTTCATCTCCTTGGGCAGTTACCTGAAGTTCTTGTTTATCTTTGCACACATTAGCAGTCTTTGTTATTTAGTTTCTGTTATCTTAAAAAATCTGCTAGCTAAGGATTAGTCCTTCCTTATTGTTCACTCTAAACAATCAAGCTAATACATGCCCACGGGGCTGCTTTTAATCTATATCAGCATGATCCCCGGGCGGGGGGGATCCACCTTCTTTGGGGTGGGGGCCATTTGATTAGGAAATCGCTGATCTGTTGCTACCATAATTATTTTACCCTAAGCAGGTCCTTGTCAGAAGGCTCCTTATTTACATTCTTGTTGAGCTCATCTACATTGGTACTAACTGTCCCTTCTCAAAGTGCTAAGTGCTCCCGCCCTTCCTTCTTTTTCGGGTGTTAATATTTCTGTTATCTATGCAGTTTATGTCTGCAGCAGAGTTTATTTTTTTTTCACTATATCATATTTAGTTGAACAAAAGCGGCTCCAGATGGTTTTAAGATGAGGGATGGGTGTAAAATACTGGGGCACCCGGATAATCTCATGGTAGAAACTCAGTCTTGAGAACAGATTACACAGGACTATAAAGATAAGAAGGTTACAAGAGAATGGCAACAATAGCCTGGAAGGATATGGTCTACTGATCCCAGAACTGAATTCACGCAGAAGTAAAGGTCAATAAGCGGGCGCAGTGAAAAAGACTACAAGCCTTCATCTGAAGACAACCCAAGGACTACCAGGGAAGATGACTGGGCATACGGACCATACAATTGCATATGTTAATATGTTCCAGGAAATCTCCTGTATATGTAAATGAGTTATCAGAAATCTTATGAATATGTATAATTTTATGGTATATAGTCTCTCAAAGTCCGCCAGATTGTGGGAGCACTTCCAGTGGAATTATCTCCAGTGCGACCCCAGCACTTCTAATAAAGAATACCTGCTTAACAGTTGTCAAAGTGCGGTTGAGTCTCATTTCCTTGTTTCAACCATAAAGTGATCCTTCCCCTGTGAATTTCCCCAGCTTATGGTAAAGACCAGTTTAGGGCTTCTGAGCTTGAGTCACTTAATACTTTTGGTCTCAGCATCATCTTGAACCAAGATATTCCAGCATTTAATTTTGTATACTTTTGAAGAGATGGAAAGGGTAGCCTTTTGCTAACTTCATGCTATTTTTTTCTCTTTAAGACTGTCTATTAACTTGTGGAAAAAAACTTCACAAGCCATGGAAGGTTATAAAACAGGTATGTTTATTGCAGTGCTGGGTGCAAAGGGGATCGTTCCTCCTAATTTGCACACTGCTTCAACAAGCAGAGGGATATTTATTATACAAAATCATGCATATACATAAGGTTTCCAAAAATTCATTATCATAATCTCCCTCTGGCACCTCTTCAAGATGTACTTTTCACCTTTGGTATAGAATGCTGTGAAAATGGTTTCTTCTTGGGCAATTACCTAAAATTCCTGCTTATCTTTGCATATGTTAGCAGTCTTTGTTGTTTAGTTTGTTATCTACTAGAGTTCTTTACACATCATCCATTATCTAACTTTTGTTCAAATGTAAAACATCTGCTAGCTAATAATTAGCCCTTCCTTATTGCCCACTCTAAACATCTCGAGCTAATACTTGCCCACTGGGCTGGTTTTAATCTGTATCACTGAGTGGTTCAGTACTTTATAATTTGGTATATACCTCCCTCCCAGTGCTAGGAACGAACCTTTTTGATCAGGTAGTGTTTCAGTATTTTTTATAGGGGTTTTAGTGACGTGGCACCCTCATCAGCACAACTAAGCGAGTTGTTTACTAAGCCTTTTCTCATGAAAAACCCATGTCACAGGGACATGACAACCCTAAGTGGTCTTGTGTGGTTGGTTGGGTAGGTGTCAGCAAATCTGACCATCTCCTCTATGCTTTCAGGATGTGGATGATCGTTGGAGCATGCTGTTTCCTCAGCTATATGTGCCTGGCCAGCAAAATCTCTGTTTTAACAAAATAGTGTTTGGTCAAGTGCATGTTGTAAGGGATCTACAGTTCCCTCATTCTCTTCTTCATCCCCTATGGGACCATGTACAATACAATGAGAAATGATGGGAAAGCCATTGCTGACTACCAGTCCTTTGCACTTATGGCCTAGACCTGCTTACTGATTGTGTTATCTGTAATGGTAATGCATTCCAGGTAATGTTTTTAGAAATTAGTTACTGGTTTATGAAGACAACATCTGGAGGGCCATTTGGGTTCCTGATAGCACTGAGCTTTCTGCTGCATCTTGTATTCTTGGAGAAAAAAAAAAAAAAAGTCTTTTCAGACCAGATTACTCTCCTCAGTTCAACAGAACAACAGATTTGTATCTTATGAAATATCAAGGTCACAGGAATGCAGAGGTTTTGTCTTGGGAAGTTTACAGTTGATATGGAGAAATAGTGTGAAATGGGGATAATGGACATCGATTGTGATTGTATATGTCTGCTCAAGGAATGTGGGTATGGTGACTAGTCATGGGTGCGGTGTCTGGTCACATAGGCACACAGCTCTGAGGAGACAACTACAGTTTTGAGGAGACGCCTGCCCTTCTTCCTCTAACAAAGGGGCTATTTAAAAGAGAATGAGAAAAAGATGAGAGACATTCAAATGCTATCTAGAGGGAGGGAGTGCTAAGTCTCCTTGCTGGAGAAGATTGGATGGTCAGAAGGACATGAATCACCTGAAGAAGATCGGATGGTCACAAGAACATGAATCACCTACAAACCTGCAAGAACACCACATTCCAGGAAACGGACTGATAAGCTAATTAACATACGAAGCGGGGTTTAGGTAACGAATATGTATAGGCGTTAATTGAATATTCATTTGTTTCATTGTATAAATGTGAGATGGTTCGTCACTTCGGGTATGCACGCTTGTGGAGGAGCGATCCCCCGTGCATCTGCGCGCAATAAACATACCTACTTTATAACATTCGAGTTATAGAGTCTAATTCCGCACGTCACAGTCATAGCAGACAAAACAGTCAAGGGTGGGAACAGAGAAGGACTCATTCCAGTTTTATGGGATTAATTTGAAGCATAGGACTATTATCAGGCAGTTATTTATAAGGTCTCCATCATGGGGTTGTCTGTAGCCTGGCCCCATGCATCATGCAGATGCTAAAACTGCAGTTGCTGGAAGAAGTAGCTAAGACTTGGGTGGTACAAAATTCAAATTATACTGGCAGGATGAGAGAAATGTCTTAAAAGGAAAGGTAATCAATCACACTTCCACAGAAAGTAGTTTCTGCTGACAGATCTTGTAGGTTCCTTCTCCTAACTTTCAATGCTAGTTCAAAGCATGACTCCTACCCTGTCTCCAGTACTGGCCACTGGTGAATGCTTGAGAAGAGGGCAACAATAGGGCAAACATAGTAATGCTTGCCTTGAATGGTCTCCCAGCATCTTATGATCTGTGGCTTGGTATTTCTTGGGACTTGAATGAATAACAGTCTTGGGGATGGTATCCCAAATCTGGGTTCTCTACCCGGCGTGCATGAGCCAATTCACACATGAGTGGAGATATTTGTTTATTGCATGGCTGCACAGAGATGTGTGCTAGGTGGTAGTCCACAAAGCTAGTACACTGTCACAGCACTCTCCAAACTAGCCGGCTGCAACAAGGTCTTTTTCCATCTCATACCAGCATACTCTTCATGCCAGTCCCTCTGCTGCCTTCTCCTAGTCTCTCCTCATTCAGGGTGCACTCTCTCTCTCCCTTCTCTCTGCTTCTTCCTCCTCTCTCTTCCTTGGCTGCTCCCTCTTAATTGGCTGCCCAACCACATCTGCACCTTATCTACATCAGCCAACCCGCCACCCCTGAAGCCAGCCCACAGTTGTATATTATAAATGTTAATTAATCCAGCTTCATTCCTCTACAATTTGCCCTTTTTTTTCTTTTTAACATTTCATACCTCATGTTTTTACCAATCATCACAAACTAAAAGCTTTCTTGACATCTAGGATTTTGTTCAGAGTGGGGTTCTGATGAACTTATAGTACCTCGTCCTTTCACCTCTTGGGACACACTGGACAGTAACCTGAATGAGCTTTCAACAGCAGCAGATCTAGAATACAGCACTAATACATTACTCTGTCTTCCAACAAGCTTCTCAACATCCTTGTGGTCACTCATTTCTTCTTTGACTGGAGACACCTTCAACGAGCACATAAACACTGGCAAGAATACCACCAGGCCGAGCAGCAGCAGCAATGGCGGGAGTCACCCACGGCACCGCACTGCTCCCGCGCCTTACCCCGGCACAGCCATCACCACTGTCTAGCTGGACCCGCTCTGGACCTGCTGCCGCTGCAGGCTGCTGCCACATCTGGCCGTGTACTCTGCCTCTATTGCTCGTTACCCTCAATCTGCAGTCAGGCTTCCTTCTTTTTGATCCCAACAGCTCACCTTTACCGGTATCTGATCCAGATGCCCAGACTCTTCCCGCCTATCTCAATGTGATCTGGATCACAGGCTATCCCCGCCTGTCTCCCCTACGTTGGGCACCGCCATCACTGCTCAAAACTTCAAACATCCCCCGGCACAACCATCACCGCTGTCGCTGCTCATTACACTCAGCCTCATAATCTGAAGGGCCTCACAGGGGGCACCAATTGTCATAGCACTCTCCAAACTAGTCAGCTACAACAAGGTCTTTTACCGTCACATACCAACATACTCTTCATGCCAGTCCCTCTGCTGCCTTCCCTAGTCTCTCTTCATCCAGGGCACGCGCGCGCTCTCTCGATCTCCTTCTTCTTCGTCCTCTGTCTTCCTTGGCTGCCAGACCACTTAACAGAACCAGCCTGATATTGTATGAATTCACTGTAGGATAGAATAACGACATCCTCAATGTGTATTGTGTTTGTCAACATATTGTAATGCTATCCTGTTATCCTCTGACACCTTGTGAGGCTGTCTACATCCTGTTATCTGTCGGCATCCATCCCCTGTGTATTGTGTGTCTGCCAACATCTTGTGAGGCTGTGGACATCCTGTTATCTGTCGGCATCTTAACACCCAAGGAGGAAAGACAGATAGCAAGAGCTGATTGAAAACAGCCAGCTCAGCATTTTCTGGCAAAAGGTGAAAAGTACACCTTGAAGAAGTACACCTTTGAGCCTTCCTCCCAAAAACCACCGCCCATGTCCCAAGGACCCCTGTCCACAATTCTTGGAGGAATTTGCCCAAGCACAAAAGACTGATGAGCTAAATAACATACGAAGCGAGAGTAGGCGGGTTTAGGTAATGACTATGTATAGGCGTTAATTGAATAGTCATTGTTTTATGGTATAAATATAAGATAGTTAGTTACTTTGGACATGCACGTTAGGCGGAAGGATCCCCCGTGCATCCAGCGCTGCCAATAAAGTATACTTAGTCACTAAGAAATTTTTACTTCATTCTTTAAATCAGCCACAGCTGCACCTTATCTACATCAGCCAACCCACTGCCCCTGAAGCCAGCCCACAGTTGTATATTATCAATGTTAATTAAACCAGCTTCATTCCTCTACAGTACACCAGTTAACACACAGTAAAACTTTTTATACACTTTGAACAATTGCTTACAATTACATTTAATCACACTTAATTCTCATTGGTTTTTACAAGCCTAGGCTCCGTTTAAAGGAAGTATTCTGGGGTTTTTTCACCCCTCAAGTTCTGTGAGGAGGGAGCTTTGTTAGTAGGGGGCTTTCATTGCTCGAGGATGGATCTTTTACTATGCTAATTAGGATAGTTCACACATAGTTCCAGGAATTTTATGTTTAGTCTCATTAACCATTTGGTTCTCCTTAAGCTTATCTTGTTGTGCCCCAGCTTGACATATTTATGGTGTCTGTTCCTTCCCCCAAAGCCATGTTTTGTTAACTGTTTGTAAGGATTTATCTAACATCCTCTGTTTTTCAAATTCTTTCTTGTTTTTCCCTATAGATATTTACATTTTCCCCCTCTCTTTTTTGTTTTTTTAGAGTAAATAATTCTTGTATCGGGGCAGGGGTACAAAGCAGAGGGCAAGAACTGTAGCTGTGTTCGGCACAGATCTGCTATAATAATCAAGCCACTGACAACAGCTGTATTGTTCCATTCTTTCAGATTGGCTTGGACACCTCTTAGTGGACAGTTGTGAACCAGTTCTTCATCTTGCGCAGCCTTTCTGTTTGCTATCACCATCATGATGTATAATGATGGCATTTACCTGATGTTCACAGCCTCTTTTCCATTTGTTGGTAACCCCTGGGACAAATACGGATTGCACACAAAATGCTTCTCTAGAGGCAATATATAGAATATGTTGATTGCCTTTTCTACAAGAAATGCCAGAGCATTTCTGAGGGCTGCTGGGAATGCTTGTTTTGAATCCCATCTATCCAGGTGAACATGCATCTCGTTCACTTCCTTGCATAAGGACGCACATTCACATGCATTCATGGGAATGAACCTTTAAATAATTCTAGTGAGCTGGCTGGAATGCTTTCTGATACTCTTTTATATTCTGTTTCCAGCTGTACAATTCTTACCAATACCTAGAAGCATTTTGTTTGCAGAAGGATGCATGTTTTTTGTAAATCAGCAAACAAACATTGCTATAGGAAAGCATAGAAGTACAACATCCAGTTAGACATGAGTAAAATGCCATGTGACTATGGTGAGCCTTCAGCCAGGTTAAATAGCAAATGCCCAAGAAAAAAATGCCAGTGATGATCAGTTCTTAGGAGTTACTCAATAGATTTCTGAATGCATGTAAAAAGCGAAGGATAACATTGATGAATGAAAGGACTTCTAATCAAGGGAGTCAACCTTGGGAAACAAAGAACAGATAATGATAAGAATACCATTATTTAAATTATGCAGAAAGAGGCCTCCAACTAAGAAAGTTCCGGCCCCAAGAGGAGACAATCTGATAAGGTGTTGCAATCCACAGAAAATTAATTGAAAGTAGGACAAAGGTAATTGTGGTAATGGGAGATCATGACCTCCAACTCAAATAGTGACATACATGCACACACCACACACACAGATACACAAGCACACCCTGAAAGAGGGCAACACCCCACCCCACCCCGCACCCCGCTTCGGGAGCATGCATAGTTGGTAAAAAACTTCAGTAGTGCTATCTGAGGATGCACACTAATTTGCATTAGAAGCAAAAATCTTGTAACCAACCCTGTCCCGAATGAAAATGAAATGTAATGTGCTATAAATACACAAGTACTCTACTGTATGTAATGTGTACCCTCAAGTAGCTTGGTGTGCATGTTAGGAGGAAAGATCCCCCATGCACCCAGCGCTGCAATAAACCAATGTTTGCTTTCTAAACTATCATTTGGTTTGGAGAGTTTTCCTGGTTACGATTTTCAGTAAAACCAATGCTTTTTGTTTCAAGTCTCAGATCAGTGCATTAATCAGAGCCTTTATTTCTGGATGAATTCTAAAGCCAAGATTTGTTCAGCCTGTCTTTACTGCATGTCCTGGTTTCAGATGGGATAGAGTTAATTTTCTTCTTAGTAGTTAGTACAGTGCTGTGTTTTGGCTCCGATGTGAGAACAATGTTGATAGGACACTGATGTTTTTGGTTGTTGCTGGGTGATGTTTATACTAAATCAAGGACTTTTCAGTTTCTTGGCCCCTGCCAGCCAGAGGGCTGGAGGGTCACAGGAAATTGGGAGGGGACACAGCCAGGACAGGTGACAGTACAGTCAGTACTCCATATGCTTCAGGAAATGGTGCTGCAAAGTATTAGAAAATAGTATTCCTCCTTTTGCACTAGAGTCCCAGCAAAAGGTGAGAGGGCTGGACTGCTGATGAAGAAAGTCTCTTGAGCATTTATATCAATCCTGTGCATGAATGAAAATGAATATGTAATGTACTATGAATACACAAGTACTCTACAGTATATAGTGTACCCTCGAGTAACTTGGTGTGCATGTTAGGAGGAAAGATCCTCCATGCACGCAGTTTGGAGAGTTTTCCTGGTTACAATTTTCAGTAACAAAGTCAGTGGACAAGACTGTCTGCAACCCCTCCTGGCCACTGATACCAACCCCAGTGTGGGTAGCTGCAACAAGAAGGTTATTGATCACAGCATTACAGTGAGAGTTTTGATTACCCCATTTTTTAAATGAGTCCTGTGCACTAGGACACTGTGTTAATTCCCGCCCCCCCCACCATAATAAAAAGTCATATGTAAAATTATTAATGACAAAAATATTTTTGTGCACTCATTCTTTCAGCAGCATTATGATTTTGGCTGTGATGATACATTTCCCACAACTGGGCTTGTATTATTTGAATGGAATTACACCCTCAGTGACAATTCATGTTTTATTTCTGAATGTTTTCCAACAGCATAAATGCTGCTGTTCATAAGAGCTGTTGTTATCAAAAAATAACTTTAAATTCTATTGACAAGTGACTTGTATTTACATGCATGCATGTCCTTCCAGCAGCCTTAAAACATCCCTCTAGATAAGCAAAATCTTCAAGCCCCTTATATATTTCTTAGACATAGTGCTACAAAGCAGACTGTAGGCTTCTTACATTTTCTGGGATTTATTAGTTCGAACAAATAATTAGAAGAGTCATCTCTCTCTTAATAGTAGTTTGGGTTTATTAAAAATTGACATAAGTTTAAGGTGACAGCTAATTATACAGCTTTAACTAATGAGAACAGTCTTTATGGATGGATGTTGGTTAGATTCAGAGGTTTCCACCGAACAGTGAATTGATAAAATCCCAAGGTCCCAACCGTTGTGGGGCAGGGGGGGAGTAGTTTCTAATTATGTACATTTTAACTTGCTTTCCTTACCCTTTCTTTACTGACTGCCTGACTTACGTCCCTTGAAGATCCATACTTAGCTTTTTCTTTCTTAATTAAAAGATTCCAGTTAATCAATTCTTGCAAATTAACACAAGGAAGATTAGCAATAGGCCCTTCTGAATAATCTTAAATGAATTATACCTAGTTAAGGAATTATTTTCATAAATTCATTGAGGTAATGCATTATCAAATGATGCTCAAGGCAATGGGGCCTAGATGCCAGTCTTTTATAACACAAGGGAGATAACTGTCTGTAGAGGTATTTTTAAAAGACAGAGGACATATATTACCATTATCCGGTTTGGACAACTCAGGCCTGTTAGTTGAAACTGCAGAGCAACTTTAAATTGTCCTTGAACCAAGCAGTTTGAGGAAGAAAACAAGCTATGCACAAACAAGAAGCCAGGTGCAAAGCAAGTCCTGGGAACCGTGAAATCAACACACTCTGATCAGGTGCCTGCAGCATGATCACCAATCAGCAACACGGACACTCGCGTGACCAGAGACTTTTATCCAATCACCTGTATCTAGAATCGCCTGAACAGTTAGCTTAAGTTATAAATATAGCCTGATTGTTTAATAAAGTGAGCTTGACATGTAACCATATTGGTGTGATTGTCGTGACTTGGCCGACTCCCCACGGGGGACCCTCTTCATCTGGCGCCCCAACAGGGACCCATTTATTCGCTTAAATGCAGTTTAGCTTAAATGCTGTTCGCTTAAGTGCGGAAGTCTCCATGCATCGGACCCGAAGGGAAGCTGTCCGATTAGGGAGCTGGAGGTCGGAGGCGGGCGGAACCTGGAAGGCGAAAAGCGGAGTCCAGAGTTCGATGTAGAGCTGCAGATCGCACCCCCACCGGTGGTAAGACCGCGTAGAGTAAATTGCGGCAGGGCTCCTTGCTGATTTCCTCTCTGTGAGAAAGAGGGGGTACTACGGAAGACCGCAACGGAAGACCGCAACGAGTGCGGCGGGGCTTCTCCGCTGATATCCTTTATGTGAGAGGAGGGAGCTCTGAGAAGACCACGATGGAATTAGACGCGGCAATTAACCTGTTAACTGGCATCCTCCTTAAGAGAGGGGGGGCGTTAAAGAAAAAGAAGTGGAGGCCTTAGTTTGCTGGGCACGGAAAAAGAATAAGATCCCCGAGCCCGCATTATTGTTTAGTATTGCGGAATGGAGAGAAGTGGGAAATAGCCTCTGGGATACTACGATCGAGGGAGGCAAAGAAGGAAAACAAGCTAAAGCATTAGGAGCTACGTGGCTGTTGATAGTTAACACTCTGTAAACTATGAAAGCGGAAAAAAAAGTAGCGGCGGCAGCCATAGAAGCGTTGGGGGGAGATGTGGTAGAAAAGCCGGTGGAGCAGAAGGGTGATTCAGAAGGATTTGCAGTACAACAGGACCAGTAACGGCCCCTTTAGGGCAGGCAGTGGGTCTGAGGAGAGTAAAGGTGAATCTTTGATGGGGAAATTTAGATGTCAAAAATAGAATGTATTGTGATAAGTGTAATTGTTGTACCCTGTGTAAATCTGGGACCTGTATCGTAGTTGTGGTGAGTGGGCGCCTGTGGTTCTCCTTTAAGACAATGTGATGGCTTCCCATTCCCCTGAGGCAATCCCTGCCTGGAAAAGCCCGCTGAGGGAGGTAAGGAAAGCACAAGGAAAGCACGCCAGGGAAAGCCCACCAAAGGAGACAAAGACCTTGAGATTTGAAAAAGCACGCCAAAGGAGAGCCTATAGGAGGAGAAGGTGTACCCTAACGACCCAATGGGGAAAGAGCAGGACAAGCATCTGGCGAGAAGAGATTGGTCAAGATCCAGGCAATAAAAGATGCTACTTTTAGGACTCAGGTGTGTGTGTGGTGGAACTAATTGAGTTCTCTGCACACCCAGCGCTGTTTTTGCTTATTGTGTCTCAACCTAAATTGATTGAACCCAAATTAAATTTGTTTTAATTGTTATCGTTTATAACACTTACCACCTCCCTCACTCCCCTCCCGCTGCTATCTAGACCCTGTGAAAGTGTTAAAGTATTGGGGTGAGTTTGTACAAACCCCCGAAGGTGCGGCTGAGTCATGCTGGACGCATGGCAGGGTGTTTGCTGTTTGCCTGCAAAGGCATGATATGTAAGAACACAGACTTAAAGCAACAAGGAGCAGATTTGCATTCAGGGTAAGAAAGAGTTAAAAAAGAAGTGCTGTTGCACAGGCAGGCTTGTGTAACCTGCAGAGCAGGAAGAGCATCTCCTGCCCCGAATGCTTCTGATGGTGAGGAGGAGGGGGTTGCTGTTGCTGACAATTGAGCAGAAGGACCTGACAATGTCACCCCAATAGCTGCAGCATTTGCAGTACAACAGGACCAGTAAGGGCCCCTTTAGGGCAGGCAGTGGGTCTGAGGAGAGTAAAGGTGAATCTTTGATGGGGAAATTTAGATGTTTGAAAGTTGGTTGTGAATAGGACTGGATAAAGGTTTGAGTTGATTTTTACTAAGGTAATCGTGATGTAGAAAAGTTGATAGAAGGAACAGGGGACGTGTACAGAAGGTGAGAGAAGAAGAGCTGGGTCGTGCTAAACTGGTAGAGGAGATGAAGCAGAGACCGAGGAGGAATATCAGGCAGAAGCGAATGAGCATATTGTAGGGAAAGTGGACACTGGAAGCGAGAGGGCCCTGAGCTAAAGAACCAACAAGGGGTTCTGGTGAACTAGGGACTAGGAAAAATGAGGTGGAATTTTTAGTGAATACAAAACCAACTTATTTGGTGTTAAACTTCAGTGAAAAGAATTTGTTACAGTTGTGGGAGCTGCTGGCCACCAGGAAAACATCCTGAAACCTTTAAAGTACAAACTAAGAAAACAAGTAAGACTGCCAAATTCACCAAAATCTTTAAGTGGAAAAGAAATCTTTAACCAGGTATATCTGGAAATAAATTCCAGGTAAGGAAAAAATGCTTTACCTGTTACAGTAAAAATGATAAGGGGAAGGCCTGCCTAGTTCAGGTAAAACAATATCCCTTGCTCAGCAAGGCTATGGGGAATATTGGCAGAAAAACTGAAATAAAATACACTCTGTAGTAGTTCTACTAATGTAAATCTGTGTGTTTTACCATGACAGTGACTTGTTATGGGATGTGCAGGTGAAACTCTGCAGCAGCAGAGGAGGTAGGAAAGGAGGAATTATCCTTAATACCAGATGGTAAAATCCAAACTGTAAGTACAGATCAGGAGCCAAACTATTCTAATGATTCTCGATTACCTGCTAGCCGAAGAAGGAAGTGTTTGTGGTAAATGAAATGTTTCCAATTGTTATTTGAAAATTGATGGCAATGGTGAGGGAGTTAAACAAATCACATCAGAGACAGGGAGGTTAGCCCATGTTCCCGTCCGAACTTGGAAAGACTGGAATATTGACTTGTTTTCCTGGCTTCTCGGGAGCCCCTGGGTAAAACGAATCCTATTTTATTTGTTATGTGGATTAGCCACCTTATTGTTTTTGCCATGTGCTGTTCCATGTTTTATAAGATTAATTCAACACGTTATAACTAACATGCAATTTGCTACTATGATTTCACCCAATGGCGTTAAACAAATTCGAGTAGTACGCCGAAATGTACAGTCGACAATACAGATTAGATAGTTAACACAATAACAATTTAATAGCAAACAGGAATCTGGGAATAATTAACTATTAACAATTCATACAACAATGTAGGCTGATGAAGAATACAAGTAGAATACCAAAGAAAACAACCATCAGGAACGCACAGACGAGGATGTGGTAACGTCTTTTATACTTTTCCACCTCCACCATAAGTTCTTGATGTGTGACAGCAGAAAAACTCACCCTCTGCCTAACCAACGAGAAAAAAAAAAAAAAAGGGGGGGTTTGATTCCCCTTTATAATGAACCATACAGGTTAGACCATCCAGAGCCTTCCTCCCTGGCAGGTGACGTGGCGGTCTGATGGTGAGAAAACATTGCACTGAAAGCAAGGACCTGTCATTTGGCCATAGTGCCATAAATGTTACCATTAACAAACTTACCGGAGTGGTAAGCTCGGGAAATGGGTCCAGGACTTCATCTGGACACCCAGCAGCCATCTTTTATCGTGTATGCCTTTGAACATGCGCATGCGCAATTTTAAACCCCACAGAATGTACTGGAACAATCTGGAAAGACCGCGCATGCGAAATCCCTATAGTCTAGCCATGATAGTGACGCATATGTATTAAAAAAAAAAAGAATGTTTAAAGAAACTATAGTATTTATAGTTCATTTATTACTTAACTGGAATGTATAGTTATCAGTGTTGGTTTTAGGTTTTGTTTTTGTAGGTTATTATATGTATTACCCAACCCTTTTGATTTATTTTGAAAACCGTGTGTTAGATGTAAAGTAAATTCAATGAATCATTTGACAACCAGTAAACAACAAATAACAATTTCTTAACAAACATGAACTAGAAGTTGAATAACAGAATGACAGTCCAGCAAAGTCTCATGTGAGGTGGAAAACAGGCTTCTTCACTCGTGAGTCCAGCACGGTCCTGAATAATGTCGGGGTGGTAACTCCATCTGTTCCCTCCACGATAGTCTGTCTGGTCCTTGGTATTTTTCTTCACGAGGTAACGAAAATGAACAGAAACAAATAACAAGTCACATGGTAACTGCTGGAGATCAACAGTTTTCTTTTGTTTATGTAACAGTCTCTCGCACTCTGCTTTGGTATCCCATGGGTTCCACTACTCGGGGCGGATTGCGAGGAAGAGATCCCACTCTTCTGTACCGGCGTGACCAAAAACACTCACAAAAGCACATGCTGATGGTTACTGTAGTCACGATGAGACAAAGGCTGAACAGCAAAACCGTACAGAGTGTGTCGTCTCCTGCTCCCATCTTTTCCAAAATGATAAGGATTGTTTGTGGCGAGACAAACAAATTGGTCCGTGACCCTCCTGGTCAAGATTCAGGCTAATGCCCTGACCAAAACTGCACAATGAAAACGCATGCGCAGCCTAACCTTAAAGGGGCATGAAAATTTACCCCTTTAAATGCCCACCTCTTGGCTCTTGATTCTTAACCCCCACAAACAAACCTTATATATGCTAAGAAATGTTGTATTGTGTTTTGTTATGTAATCCTGTTATGATAATGTTTTGAAATTAGCTTATGACATGTTTGAGTTTTGAGTTGTTAGCTAACGTTTGTTAGGGATTTGTAGTTCTTGTTAGTCATTTGTAGTTATTGCCTGTTACTGTTTATTGATAATGGTAAATGGGTTTAATGCTTAGATAAAGATTGTTAACCTCCTTTGTATAGTTGGCAGAATCTTTTCTCTATCTCTATCTATGCCACCCACGGAGCAGCAATGTTGAGCCACGGGGCGGTGTGAAGGACGTTATTGGGACATCGCTATCTGTCTCACCATTGCTGGCTGACCGCAAAACAACACAGAGACGGAGATACCCGAATCACCCAGAAGAGGAGATCTCCGGGGAATGCCCTGCTTAAAACACCCCACTTCCGGACATTCATGTTGGGTTGTTTGCCAATGTCTAAATTGTGATAGGGATTGGTCCTGTGTTTCATTTAAGAGACAACCTTACTGTATGAAATGTCACAATGATTCGATACGTACCAGGGGACCAGAGGATCAAGTGGAAATTTGTAAATTATTTTGTGGATGGGAACTGTCAGTACCTGAACTTTGGGAAGTACATGAAACAGACTGGTGCAGAGTTTTAAGACAGTGTACTATAAGATTCGCCTGGAAACGGACACAGCAACCAAACAGGTGGAAATATATTTAAGAGATAACTAACTCTTTAGACCTTGGAAATTATTGACAGGATAACAGCAAAATTCCCCTGAAGACTACCTGCTGCTGCCAAGAAGATATTGATATCCCGTTGTTCTCTGCAAAAGAGTGGACGAGGAAGGCAGAGAGGTACTGAACAGTGGGGAAATGAAAGCTAGTATCCTATTAATGGTATTGGTTACCATGACTTTAAAAAAAAAAAAAAAAAGAGCATTACCCTTCAATTGGACCTTAGGTTGATGGGAAGATTCAATAGAAGTTCGGTATAACGATATATTTGATCCCCAAAATTCCAAGTTAAATTGGAAGATTTAGTCTTTTATGAACTAGACCTACCCGGTCGACGAGAAAGAACAATAAAACCTTTTTATCTCTGCCCCAGTTCGAATCCAGGGAAAAGCTATTGCAATTTCCCTAATCACTATTACTGTGCATATTGGGGATGTGAAACCATAGCTTCAAACTGGGACGTAGCCATTAAAAATAGATTCTTAAATATAACATGGGGACCCAGAGGATGCAATCCACCAGCTCCTAGCTGGGATAGACACACAGAGGACCCCCATCTTGGCAGCTGTAAGCACGTTATGTACTAGAAATCCTGCAGCCTAATGACCACGGATGGCTATTAGGACGAACCTGGGGAATAAGATATTGGGAACCTGGAGCTGATAGAGGGGTCTTAATATTTATTCAGAAACATGAACTAAAAACGCCACAAGCAGCGGGACCCAACAGAGTTATTAAAGAGCAAAAAGGTAAAAAGGAAAAGCTAAAGGTAAAGAATTTTACAACAACAGTCACTCTGGCTGATTACTTTAATTTCTACTTTGGCGGGACCCCTCATAATGTTGTTATTGGTTCTGACTTTGGGACCCTGTATCATTAATAAATTTGTAACTTTTGTGAAAAGGAGGTTGGAAAAAGTGCAGCTAATGGTGATGAAGCAATCGGAACTAGAGATGAAAATCATACCAAATGAAAATCCTGAATTAGATGCAGCTTGTGAGGTATTGTCTAGGTTTGATCAGCAAATTATTTATAAATAAAAGAAGGGGGGAACTGTAATAAGTAACTAAAGGTAATTTGCTGATCAACCAAGTTAAGCAAGAGGAACGAACCCATTGTGGTGGTCTTAAGAACTTCCTATTTAACAAGAAGAGACATGTCCACAATGTTATCTTGCTACATCAAACATGCGAACGTCCTGTCTGACAAGAAACCACAATAACAGAAGCAGCAGAGGGGCGCACTGAAGATATCAGAAGCGACCTCGGTGAAGATAAAAAGAGCTGCTCAGCTTGCTTGAATTTGCGCGCCGTTGGTGGAGCAGGATACTCCCCGGCCGCCCAGCGCTGTTTTGCTTACTTGTCGCTTGCTTTAATAAATCAAATTTTCTAATTGGCCAGTCTCTGTCATTTAATTGGACAGGTAAACTATAACAATACCCATGGCTCAGTTGTCCCTGTAAAAACAATACCAAGAAGTATAGCATTTCTTACCCCTTGTGCCGTCCAATCTTGAGGGTATGGAAAACGCCTCCAATCAAGGGGTTGAGCTGCCTTCAGGATCAATCTGGGCTTGTGTTACTGTTCAGCCTTTCGGGGTGATCCGGCTCCTGGAAAACTAATTATATGGTTTAAAAGGGTTCTTATATTATTACTTTTTTTCAGGACAGCATAACCTTAATGTGGGAGAAGTCCGGTCGAGGCCCTCTCACTTGGTAGTCAATACCCATAGGGATTGCCTCCCTCGGTAGACTATACACACCGCAGTGGAGGGTCCTGCCCCAGTCTTACCTTCTCCTTTCCTCCCTTTAGGCTTGTCCTCTTTATCTGGTGCCCTTTAATTCATGCAGAGCCACGTTGCTGGAGCATTAGTCCCTCTTCAGCCTCAGTTTCAATTCCCCAGGAGTGGATTCAACCCTCCAAGCTTCCCCAGGAGTGGATTCAACCCTCCAAGCTTCGGTATTTATTGGCCCCTTTACCCTGGAGGCATGGGTCCAACCTCTTTCTGCTGTTCTCACAGCTGTTTCAGTAGTAAGTAAAACAAGGTACGGTCCCTCCCGTCGAGGAGTTAATGATTCTTCCTTCCAGGTTTTTTTAAGACCTTGTCTCCTGGTTGTATTTCATGAATAGCAAACCCCAGAGGGGTGTTTTGTGCTAAAAGTCCCTTTTCCCTCAGTTGTTGTAATTGCTTCCCTATCATAATTACATATTTCTGGCTCTCATAATTCTTTATCAAAGAATAGTCCAATGGCATTCCTTGGGAATACAGCATCCCATATAACATGTTATATGGTGAGATACCTGTTTCACCATGGGGCATAGTCCGAATGTTCAATAATGACAATGGCAAACATCCAAGACAGTTGGGTTTCAATCATTAATTTGGCCAATCGTTGTTTAATCATTTGGTTCATTCTCTCAACTCGTCATGAACTTTGTGGATGCCAGGGAGTATGGTATTCCCATTTAATGCCCAGGGCTGTAATTAAGTCCCATAACACTTCAGATGTGAAATGTGTCCCCTGGTCAGAGTCAATACTCCCTACCAACCCAAAACGCAGTATTATATTTTCCATCAGAATTTTGGCTACCGTAGTGGCAGTTGCCCTCACCACAGGGTAAGCCTCTACCCAATGGGTTAATTGGTCCACTATCACCATCAAATATTTATATTGTCCTATTTTCGGTAGCTCGGTAAAATCAACCTGTACTCTTTCAAATGGCCTATATGCGATTCTCTGTCCCCCCGTAGGTGTTTGCCTCATACTTTTTGTAATAAGTAACTAAGGGTAATTTGCTGATCAAAGGGGTTTTTAACAAAAGGAATGATCTTGCTGTAACAGATTTGAGAATGTTTTGTCTGGTGAGAAAAGAGTTAACTGTTAACCATGAGGTTGGAGATGTACCTTCTCAAGGCCAATGTTAAACCATAATCTCATGTTACTATGACAACCTTTGTCTTCGTCTAGACTTTAGTGTAAAAATAGTTTAGTTTTGTAATGTACAGCTTCTTGCTACGGGACTGAGAGCATAACTGTTTGCTTAAACCGGCCTTGAAGTTGAGAATAAAAAGGCTGTGTTACTTGTCGGAATTTGCGAGCCTGGATGGAGCTGTGACTCCCTGGCCGCCCAGCGCGCTGTTTTTGCTTTCCTGCCTTAATAAATAATTAGTGAATTTATTTGTGACTCTAGTTATTTCAATTCAACTATAACAAATTTGGTGCCGTGACTCGGATCCAGACAGCCGACTCGGACTTCAACTCTGGGAGGGCGCCCCATCTTTGGATGGTCCCGGAGGAGATTCCGACTTAGCTCACCTGGATTTTCCGAATTGAGAGAGGAAAGCAAAAAAGAAAAGAGAAAGGAGATACTGCAGTTCTCGGTGAGTTCCCTGCAATTTTTGTGCACCAAGAGCCGGACGAAGACTCGGGAGTGAGTGAGTATATTGCGGTTCCGTTCGGTCGGGGATTGGGTACCCGGAGCGCGAGTGACTGAGACGTCCACCGGACTTAGTAGTCCACCAGGCGAAGCGAGTGTGGACTTCCTTGTAGTGTGGTTCCCATTGTCTGTGAGGGCGTGGGCCACGAACAGAGGGAAGCAAGTGAATTTTGTGTGAAAGAAGGCACTCTCAGAAGATGGGCCAGAAGAAGAGTAAAGCTTCTGGTTTCATGCAGGAGGTATGGGACGGGGGTGGGCTCGCTGATATACCCCAAGATAGCACGCTAGGCCTAATGATTCAATATTGGGACGCCTCCCCTTCTTGAAAGGGGAAGTCCAGGGAAAAAATGATCCATTATTGTATGGAAGTATGGGGAGGAAAACAAATAAGAAAGGATTTATATTGGCCTATTTTTGGATCCCTTGAGGATTGGATATGTCAACAAGTGAATATATATGTTAACAATAAACAGCCATTTAATAAGGAGGAGAGTGAATATGCCTTTTTATGGATCCTGGGTACAGCCCAGACAGCTAATTTGTTCCCATTAAAAGAAAAGAAAAAGGATAGGAAGAAAAGGCGGGAGGAAGACGAACTTCCAGTGTCTCCTCCGCCCTATATTCCCCCTCCTCTGTCACCACAGGGTCCTGATCCTCCTCCAACAGCACCCCCCCAACCTGAGGAAGAGTCCCCTCCTGATCGAATAATGACTAGAAGTCAAACTAGAGAAAGGAGGGAGGAAAATCTATTGTATCCATTAAGGGAGACTGCTATGGGGGGACCACAACCCGGAGTCGGATTTGTATCTGTACCCCTCAACTCTGGGGATGTGAGAGAATTTAAGAAAGAAATGGGACACTTGTTAGAAGACCCATTAGGGGTAGAAGAACGTTTTGATCAATTCCTCGGCCCTAACATTTATACTTGGGACGAGATGAAGGCTATTTTAAAGATCTTGTTTACAAATGAAGAATGAGGGATGATCAGAACAGCAGGCATGAGACGTTGGGATCAGAGACATCAACATAGCCCAGCTGGAGATGTAAAATGGCCCTTACAGCAGCCCAATTGGGACAATCAAGATCCCGTACATAGAAATAATATGGTCGATCTCCGGGATATGATAATTCAGGGAATTAGGGATTCTGTACCCAGAGGACAAAATATTAATAAAGCCTTCAATGAACAACAGAAAAAAAGATGAAACCCCCACCGAATGGCTAGAAAGGCTGAGAAAGAGTTTCCAGCTATATTCTGGACTAGACCCTGATAGTCAAGTGGGTCAAGCCCTGCTGAAAACTCAGTTTGTGGCTAAATCTTGGATCGATATAAGGAAAAAATTAGAGAAAATAGAAGACTGGCAGGAAAAAGGGTTAGATGAATTATTTCGACAAGCCCAAAAAGTGTATGTGAGAAGGGAAGATGAGAGTCAGAAGAGACAGGCTAGAACCTTGATGGCAGCTGTAAGAGAAGGACAAAATCTGGACAGGATAGGAGAAAGGTCCCGGAATGGCCCAGAAAACCCTAAAAGAAAGGAATTCGGCTCACAAGATGTAGAGTGTTTTTATTGCCACAAGAGGGGGGCATTTGCAAAAGAATTGTCGAAAAAGGATAATGGATGAAAAAGTTTTTAAAGAAGATTAGGGGGGTCAGGGGCTCTATTTGCTGGGGACCCCTAAGGTTACCGAGCCCTTGATAAAATTAAAATTAGGTCCTCAGCATGAAGTGTTCGAGTTCCTTGTGGACTCGGGTGCTGAAAAATCAACTGTCCAAAAGTTACCATCTGGGTGTGTGAATCAAAGGATAAACTCCAAGTAATCGGTGCAAAGGGGGAACCTTCTAAAGTGCCCCTGATTAGGAATGTAACAATAGAAGCTCCAATAAATACGGAGTAGGAACATTTTTATTGGTCCCAGAAGCTGAATATAATCTTTTGGGGCGAGACCTGATGGTAGAATTAGGAGTCAATTTAGAAGTAGATCAAGAAAAATTAAAATAAGATTATACTTATTACCACGGAAGATGAAGCCAAGATTAATCCAGAGACCTGGTACAGCCCGGGGTCGGTGGGAAAATTAAATATCAAACCGATCACAGTTTCCCTAAAGACCCAGATCAGCCAATTAGGATAAAACAGTATCCCATCTCTAGAGAAGGGAGAGAAGGATTACAGCCAGAAATTGAGAGACTTTTAGCTCAAGGACTTTGGGACCCTGTATGTCTCCCCACAATACTCCCATATTGCCCGTAAAAAAGCCGTATGGGTCTTATCGTTTAGTACAAGATCTGAGGGCAGTAAATAAGCGAACCATTACCCAGTTCCCTGTCGTGGCTAACCCACATACTATACTAAATCAATTAAATCCAGACTATAAATGGTATAGTGTTATAGATTTAAAAGATGTCTTTGGGGCTTGTCCCTTAGAAGAAAGATGTAGGGATTATTTTGCTTTCGAGTGGGAAAACCCCAAGACCCATAGAAAACAACAATTACGGTGGACCGTTTTACCCCAGGGATTCACAGAGTCCCCAAACTTGTTTGGACAAGCTCTGGAACAGTTACTGGAATCTTATGAATTAAGTCAGGGACCTAATTCTAATACATACGTGGATGATTTATTAATTGCTGGAAAAACTCAAGAAGAAGTCAGAAATGAGAGCATTAAATTACTGAACTTTTTAGGCCTCAAGGGATTAAAGGTTTCTAAATCTAAATTACAGTTTACTGAAGAAGAGGTATAATATTTGGGACACTGGCTTACAAAAAGGACATAAGATATTAGATCCCTAGAGAGTAAAAGGACTTTTGTCTCTAACAGCACCCACTAATAAAGACAGATAAGTCAGTTATTGGGATTATTGGGTATTGTCGCCAGTAGATAGAAATTACAGCAGTAAAGTAAAATTCTTGTACGAAAAATTAACTAAAGACGGGTTGGTAAAATGGTCCCCTGAAGATGAGAATAGGTGGGAAAATATAAAAGAGATCTGGTAGAAGCACCTGTCCTCGGTTTACCGATATTCGTAAACCCTTTCAGCTTTTTATCACTGTGGATAATGGGACAGCTTATGGGTTCTGACCCAAGGATGAGCGGGACAGAGAAAGCCTGTGGGATATTATTCTAAAATACCAGATCCTGTAAGGCGCGGGTGGCCCACCTGCTTGCAAGCAATAGTGGCCACTGCATTATTGGTAGAAAAGGTGGGAAAAATAACCCTGGGAGGTGAATTAAAAGTATATACCCCTCATAATATTCGAGGAATGTTACAACACGAGCTGATAAGTGGATTACAGACAGTCGATTACTCAAGTATGAGGGAATTCTGATTAACTCCCCTAAGTTAGAAATAGAGACCACCTCTACTCATAATCCTGCCAATTTTTATACGGAGAACCCAAAGAAGATTTGACACATGACTGCCTGCAACCAATAATTTACAGACTAAAATAAGGGAAGATTTAGAATAAGATGAATTAGACAAAGGAGAAAAATTATTTTGTGGACGGCTCCTCACGAATAGTTGAAGGACAGCGGAAAATCAGGATATGCTATTGTGGATGGATACTTTTAAGATAAAAAGAATCAGGACCATTAAATAAAGCCTGGTCCACCCAAGCGTGTGAGTTATATGCTATGTTAAGAGCATTAAAACTTTTAGAAAACAAAATTGGAACTATTTATACAGATTCAAAGCACGCCTTTGGGGTGGTACATACGTTTGGGAAAATTTGGGAAGAGAGAGGTTTAATTAACACCCAGGGGAAAGGATTAGTCCATGAAAAACTAATCCTAGAGGTTTTAAAGGCATTAAGAGGTACACTTAAGATAGCCATAGTCCATGTAAAGGACATCAAAAGGGAATAACCCATATTATAAGAGGAAACAATTTAGCTGACGGAGAGGCAAAACGGGCAGCATTATTAATGGTTCAGAACTTAGAAGAGGAACAAAAAAGCTGAAAATAGATAAGACTTTTACTCTCCAAGAATTGGATAAGTTGAAACAAATTGGAGCAAAAAGAAATGGTGATAAATGGCTGCTACCCGATGGAAGAGAGATTCTTCCAAGGGATTAGCTCGGGGAATACTGAATAAATTGCATCATAAAACTCATTGGGGAATTCAAGCCTTAGTGGATCAATTGAGACAAATTATGCCTGTGTCGGAATATATGGTCTAGCTAAAAGAGTGTTAGAGGGATGTTTAACCTGTAATAAAGTGAATAACGACAACCAAGGGAAAAAGTTCATGGGGGTCGTGAGTTAGCTAAAAGACCCTTTGAGAAAATACAAGTAGACTTTACCGAATTGCCAAAGGTGGGGGAGATATCAGTATTTATTAGTCTTGGTTGATCACCTTACATACTTTGTAGAAGCCTTTCCTGTGGTGAGAGCTACTGCAAAGACAGTTATTAAAATTCTCTTAGAATAAATTATTCCGAGATACGAACTATTGCAATAATTGATTCGAACCGGGGCCACATTTTACATCCAAAATAATTAAAGAGACAACTGAATTGTTTGGTACCAAATGGGAATATCATACCCCCTGGCACCCACAAAGTTCTGGGAAAGTAGAAAGAATGAATGAGGAAATAAGAAACACCTAACCAAACTTATGCTAGAAACAAAAATGAATTGGATTAAGTGTCTACCGCTGGCCTTGCTTTATATTAGGACTCAACCTAGGACAGATACTGGTATATCCACCTTTGAAATGTTGTATGGGATGCCTTATGACTTTGGATTATTAGTGGAACACCCGAAGGTCGAGGATAAAATTTTAACAGAATATATTTTAGAACTCACAAAAAGGAGACAGGAATTAAGAAAGAAGGGTTTGGTAGTACAAAGACCTCCTTGGATATTTCCATACACCAAATTCAACCTGGAGACCAGATATTGATAAAAACTTGGAAAGAAACTTCTCTAACACCCCGTTGGGAAGGACCTTTTGTTGTTTTACTTACCACAGATACAGCTGTACGAACAGCGGAAAAAGGATGGACTCATGCCAGCAGAATTAAGAATTAAGGGACCTATCTTCCCAGAGACGTGGACTGTAACATTGGAACCAGGGGACCTCCAAATGAAGATAAGGAAAAACGAGGCTGGAAAATGAACCACTCCAGAAGGGAAGTAAGAAATAGTTTATATCAATGGTTCGAAATACCACCTGGAATTACCCTACGAAAGGTATATTTTGCACCCTGGAGTGAAGAACAAATACCTGACCAAACGGGGGGAGCTGGACTATACAAACTGACAGGAACTCCTCAGGTTTTTCCCTTTTGCTGTGAGACAGAGACAGATATACCCGAATCACCCGGTATAGGAGACATCCATGGAATACCCTGTTTAAAACACCCTACTTCTGGACACTTATGCTGGGTTGTTTGCCAATGTTTAAATTGTGATAAAAAGTGGTCTTGTGTTTCAATTAAGAGACAACCTTATTGTATGAAATGTCGCAATAATCTGACACCTACCAGGGAACAATGGGCTCAAACAGAAATTTGTAAATTATTTTGTGGATGGGAACTGTCAATACCTGAACTTTGGGAAGTATATGAAACAGACTGGTATAGAGTTTTAGGACAGTGTACTATAAGATCCTGGAAATGGGCACAACAACCAAACAGGTGGAAATATATTTGAGAGATAACTAACTTGCAAAGACCTTGAAAATTATTGCAGGATAACAGCAAATTCCCCTGAAGACTACCTGCTGCTGCCGAGAAGATATTGATATCCCGTTGCTCTCTGCAAAAGAGTAGACGAGGAAAGGCAGAGAGGTACTAACAGTGGGGAAAATGAAGGCTGTTATCCTGATAATAATATTAATTACCACGACTTTAGAAAATGAACATCAACCCTTCAATTGGACCTTAGGTCGATGGGAAGGTCCTGTTATATTGAAAACTAATGTTACAGCCGGTGCTCCAAGTTTCTTAAATCGAGTCATCACAAAGCAAGAAAAGAAAAAGAAAAAGCCAAAGGTAGAAAACTCCCCAGCCTCAGTCACCCCAGGGACATACCTAACCTCCACAAATAAAGTAGAGGAAACTCCCAGAAATAATGAACCCTTATGGGCTGTGATGCAGGCAGCCTATCAAGCTTTAAATGCCACAAGTCCGAATTTTACCATTTCCTGTTGGTTATGTTATGACATAAAGCCCCCTTTTTATAAGGGGATAGCTGTACCATCTCCTTTTAATACCTCTACCGAGGATAGTCCCTCCAGATGCAATCGGAAAGAACGGAAAACAGGGATTACCCTCCAACAAGTCAGAGGGAGCGGTTGGTGTATAGGAAAGGTAACAAATAGAAGAAAATCTCTATGTACCAACCAGACTCGAAACTTTGCATCTGATGTTAAATGGGTTCTGCCTAGTCCCGGGGCATGGTGGATTTGTTCTATAACTGGATTAACACCATGCTTGTCCACTGCTGTTCTCAAGAAAAATGTCCCAGAATTTTGTGTACAGGTTACTGTGGTACCTAGAATCCTTTTACATGGGGAAGAAACTATGTATTTACATTGGGACAAATTAAGACATAAAATCAACAAAAGAGAGCCAGTCTCTGCAATCACTATAGCTGCTCTACTTAGTTTAGGGGCCACTGGAACTGCCACTGGCCTAACTTCCTTGGTGCAACAACCGCAGAGTTTGACATCTCTAAGAGCTGCAATAGACGAAAATTTAGCCCGAGTAGAAAATTCTATTTCTTATTTGGAAAAATAAGTAACTTCATTAACGGACTTTTGGACCCTGTATCATCAATAGAATTATAACTTTTGTTAAAAACAGGTTGGAAAAAGTGCAGTTAATGGTAATGAAACAATCAGAAATGGAAATGAAAATTATACCAAATGAAAGTCCTGAATTAGATGCGGCTTGTGACGTATTGTCTAGATTTAATCAGCAAATCACTTATAAATAAAGGAAGGGGGGAATTGTAATAAGTACCTAAGGGTAATTTGCTGATCAAAGGGGTTTTTAACAAAAGGAATGATCTTGCTGTAACAGATTTGAGAATGTTTTGTCTGGTGAGAAAAGAGTTAACTGTTAACCATGAGGTTGGAGATGTACCTTCTCAAGGCCAATGTTAAACCATAATCTCATGTTACTGTGACAACCTTTGTCTTCGTCTAGACTTTAGTGTAAAAATAGTTTAGTTTTGTAATGTACAGCTTCTTGCTACGGGACTGAGAGCATAACTGTTTGCTTAAACCGGCCTTGAAGTTGAGAATAAAAGGGCTGTGTTACTTGTCGGAATTTGCGAGCCTGGATGGAGCTGCGACTCCCCGGCCGCCCAGCGCGCTGTTTTTGCTTTCCTGCCTTAATAAATAATTAGTGAATTTATTTGGGACTCTAGTTATTTCAAATTCAACTATAACACTTTTCTTATTTACTTTTTGACGTTAGGCACCTTTGGGTAATTTGCCGAGCTATCTCATATATCCCAATACACCCATAAAATTTCAAAAACTGATTACTCAATGCTCAAGTTCCCCAATGAGTTTGCAAATGCATCTAAAATAGCAGCTTCTTTGCTTGACTCTTAGGCAGTATTTCTCTGCCATCCAACAGGACCCATTTTTCTCCCTTTTTCTCCCTCTTGCTTTGCCCCTGTAGTCTTTATAAATCTTATTTCATTCTCCAAAAACTGCCCCTCAGGTTTTTCCTGGCTCTCCGCCCCTTCCAATTCCCTTAATAACAGTATTGGAGAAGGTCTTCGCAATGCGGCTTCCCGAGCTTCTTTGTCGGCTAAGTTATTTCCTCTTATAAGTAAAATTGTTCCTTTTCGTTGTCCCCTTACATGTACTACAGCAATTTCTTTGGGCAGTCTCAGTGCCTGTAAAATCTTAATAATTAGCGTTTGGTGCACTAATCCCTTTCCATGTGTCCCAATGAGTCCTCTTTCTTCTCAAATTTTCCCAAAGGTATGGGTTACCCCATAGGCGTACAATCCGTATATATTGTACCATGCTTCTCTTTTAACAACTCCAACGCCCTCAACAAAGCATATAATTCACAAGCCCGTGCCGACCAAGTGGGACTCAGAGGTCCAGATTCCACCAAATCCAGTTTTCCATTTACTATTGCATACCCTGATCTCCTCTTTCCCTCTATAATCCTGGAAGATCCATCTATAAACAGTTTTTTCCCCTTTTTGCAATTCTTCCTCTCTTAAATCGGGCCGTATTTTAGTTTGCATTTCAATTACTTCTGTACAATCATGCTGAAGCCCCTCTTCTGGTTTCCCATAAAGAAATTGAGCTGGACTTTGTACTGTAGTTACTCTTAGTTCTAAATGCAGAGAATCCACTAGAATAGCTTCATATTTCAACATTCTGCAATCTGTCAACCATTTTTCCGCTTTTTGTTGTAATACCCCTCCTCACGTTGTGAGGGGTGTATACCTTCAAAGGTGCGCTAAAGGTAACCTTCCTTGCTTCCTCTATTAATAATGCGGTGGCCACTATCGCTTGCAAGCATACTGGCCATCCTCTGCTTACGGGGTCCAACAATTTGGAACAGTACCCTATGGGTTTCTTAATACTGGTCCATTCCTGTGTCAATACACCATAAGCTGTCTGATTTACAAATAGGTAAAAAGGCCTCCCTAAATCCGGAAGGCTTAATACTGGAGCCTCTATCAATGTTCGTTTCACCATCTCCAACTGTCTCTCATCCTCCTCATTCCATTTTAATTTCTCTGTTGTTAATTTCTCATATAAGAGATTCACCTTTTCACTAAATCCTTCAATCCAAGGTCTGCAATGTCCCAGGAGTCCTAAAAATTGCCTGACCTCTTTCTTGGTCCTTGGTGCTGATAGGGCCAGAATTCCTGATACTCTTTCAGGATCCAGTTTCTTTTTCCCATAACTCAGCCAGTGCCCTAAATATCTTACTTTATTCTCCACGAACTGCAGTTTCGATCTTGACACCTTCAGTCCCTTTTCTCCCAAAAAAATGAGTAGTTTAACAGTGATTTTCCGCATATCATCCTTGTTTTTTCCTGCCACTAGTAGGTCATCCACATATTGTAGTAACTTCACTTCCCCCTCTGTCTCAAAAGACTGTAATGATTTTTCCAGTTTGTCCAAACAGATTAGGAGACTCAGCAAACCCCTGTGGTAATACTGTCCTTCGCAACTGTTGTTTCCTTCCTGTTCCTGGATCTTCCCATTCAAAGGCAAAATAGTCCCTGGATTTTTCTTCTAATGGACATGCCCAGAAGGCATAGTGTGTAAGGATTTGCCACTACTGGGAATTTAGTCACCGTTCTTTGATTCACAGCTCTTAGATCTTGGACTAATCGGTATGTCCCATCAGCCTTTTTTATGGGTAAACGTTGATTAGAGCTACTTGAGCCGAACAAAATAACCAAGTGGCTGCCTTTACTGCTGCGTTGAGGGAGCAAGGGCATATAATCGCAGCAGCCTTAACAAATCATATAGGTGGACATCGAAGGGGGAACAATGGTAAATCAGGATTTGGTATTTGTTATCGATGTGGTGAATCTGGACACATGAGGCGTCCTTGTTCAAAGACTGTTTGGTGTCACAAATGTAACTTAGATACACATGCTACTGCTGTTTGTAGATATAACAGGTCGGGAAACATGCAGCGCAGCGCGTCGGGTCTACGCGCAAAGACACAAGTACAGGCCCAAACAACGCAGATGAAAAATGTGGTCTCTTACACCAGCACATCCCACCCACCCGAGGGAGCCTCGGGGTGGACGTGGCAACTGCAGTAGATGTAAGTTTGAATGGTAAAGAAGTGACTTTAATTCCAACTGAAGTAAAAGGACCTTTGTCTAACGTGAATTCTCCAGTTGGAGGACTTTTATTAGGGAGATCTTCAACAGGAAGGCAAGGAGTAGATGTTTTACCTGGGTTAATTGATGCAGATTTTACGGGACATGTACAAGTTATGGCCTATGCATTACAACCACCTGTTACTATTCCAAAAGGAAGTAAAATTGCTCAAATACTTCCCTGTGACAGCCTTGTTGCGCATCGACAATCATATGAGCAACTCAGACAGCAAGGCCAGCCATCTAAGATGGGAGGAGAAGACGATTTTGGATTTACCGGACTTGAGGTGTGTTTCACATTAGATCTTAATCAAAGACCATATCAGAAGATTCAATTGAAGAAAGGCAGTCAGCAAATTACTCTGGAACCTCTATTAGACTCCGGGGCAGATGTCACCATCATTAATCAACACCTATGGCCCCAGAATTGGGAACTGCAAGCTCCAATCACCCAAGTGGTAGGAGTAGGAGGTGCAGAAGTGCCAAAACAGAGTAAAGACTTGATTACATTGCAGTTTGAAGATGGCCAAGCTATTGTAGTTCAGCCATATGTAATGCAACTCCCACATACATTATCAGGGTTGATTGGATGGGATTTTTTGTCACAGTTGGGACTAGTTATGACAACTGACCAGCATTTTGCACCACGGCCACTCATCGGCAGCCACCCATACTGAAGATTACATGATTGACAGAAAAGCCAATTTGGGTAGACCAGTGGCCGATAACAGAAGAACGGCTGCGCATTGCTGAAGAATTGGTGCAGAAACAACTGAAAATAGGTCATATTCGACCTTCTACAAGTCCTTGGAATACTCCTATTTTTGTAATACAAAAGAAAACTGGGAAATGGAGACTCTTACATGATCTACAGAAAGTTAATGATCAGAAGATGGCGATGGGAGCGTTGCAACCCGGTCTTCCAACTCCTACGATGATTCCTCAGAATTGGCAAATTGTGATAGACTTGAAAGACTGTTTCTTTACGATTCCCTTGCATCCTGCTGACACGCAAAGATTTGCCTTCACTCTGCCATCAATAAATCATGCAGCTCTGGTCAAAGGGTATGAACGGGTTGTTTTGCCACAGGGAATGAAGAACTCCCCTACGAGTCGTCAGACTTTTGTAGATTGGGCACTTGTTCCGGTACGGCAGTGTTGGCCTCACGTCCTGATCTACCATTATATGTATGATATTTTATTGGTCGCTGAACAAGGGATTTCAGATGATCAAATGAAATGGCTTGTTGACCACCTTCTATCATGTGGTTTGGTTGTGGCGCCTGAGAAGGTTCAACGTTCGGCCCCATGGAAATATCTAGGCTGGCTCATCTCGGATGCTCAGATGCGACCCCAGAAGGTAACTCTTACTGCACAAATAACTACTCTGCATGATGCTCAAAGGCTTTTGGGAGATCTACAGTGGGTTTGTAACATAGTTGGCCTCACTAACGATGATTTGCAACCGTTCCGATCCTGGTTGCACAGTACCGAGGCCAACAGTCCTCAAATTTGTTCACCAGAACAGCAGGATGCCCTAGAAGTTGTGTCCCGCAAGATTCAGACTGGCTGGTGTGGCCGCCGAATGGAGAATCATCCGTTGTCCTTTTTGATTTGTAATGTTGCTACTTCACCTTTTGCCCTTATTTTTGCAATGGCAAAAGAAAAAGGGGGAGAATACGGAGATTGTTTTAGAGTGGTTGTTTTTGCCATTGCAACCCAGACATCGTATTTTAAGTCGCCCTGAAGCAGTAGCGGCCTTGGTGAGAAAAGGAAGAGACAGGATTGTTGAAATTGATGGGACTGAACCGGCAGATACCAGAATTCCAGTCCGTGATGATGATTATGAGTGGCTCCTGAGACATTCAACAGCCATACAGGAAGCCTTGATGGGTTATACAGGTGTTGTACACAACAACCGGCCAAAAGGACCTCTCTGGAAAATGTTAGAGCATTACCAGTGGATTGCGAGGCCGTTATGCTCAAAAAGACCAGTTGAAGGGCCAACGGTGTTTACAGATGCAGGACGAAAGATGAAGAAGGCTGCGTGTGTTTGGCAATCCGATAATTAGTGGCAGAAACAAGTGATCACCGGTGAACCACGGGACAACCTTCAAACCTTAGAACTGAAAGCAGTGTGTTGGGCATTGGGAAGCTGGAACAATACACCTGTAAACATAGTATCAGACTCATTGTACGTAGTTGGTGTAGTACAGTGCATTGAAGATGCCTTGTTGAGAGAGACAAAGAACCAACATCTTGGTGAAATGTTTCTACAACTGCGTAGTACTCTTTGACAGAGAAAACGTGAATTTTGTATTATGCATATTAGAAGTCACCAGTGGACCATTGGTTTGGGCGAAGGTAATGCTAGAGCTGATGAAGCAGTCAGCTGTCCAGCAATAACTCCTCCAACAAATAAGTTTGAAGAAGCTCGTAACAGCCACGAGATGTTTCATCAGAATGCAAAGTCTTTACATCGACAGTATCAAATACCCATAGCAGATGCAAAGGGTATTGTCCGCTCCTGTCCTCAATGTAGCCATCATGAACCTGGTTTAGGGGTGGGCACTAACCCAAAAGGTCTGAAGGCACTTCAGGTTTGGCAAATGGATGTAACAGATGTACCTGACTTTGGGAAGCTTAAGTATGTGCATGTCACAATTGACACCTATTCTCATTTTATATGGGCCACTGCACAAACCGGTGAAAAGGCATTACATGTGGAGAGACACTTAATGTCTTGTTTTGCTGTCATGGGAGTACCTGTAGAAATAAGGACAGACAATGGTCCAGCATATAGTAGTCAACAAGTCGCTAGGTTTATGACAACTTGGGGAATTAAACACGTTAAAGGGATTCCTCACTCCCCAACGGGGCAAGCAGTTGTTGAAAGGGCAAACCGTACCCTGAAGGATTATCTTCAGAGACAGAAAGTATCGCAGGACATCGATGTAACTAAACGGCTGACTAAGGTGTTGTTTACCTTAAACTATCTCTCCCTTACGGAGGATAGAGAGGGGCCCCCTGTTGTTATACATTGTTGCCATTTGCCGGAACGGAGGGAAGAAGCAGTCACTCAATATGAGAGATCAGCATACTTCATTTATTCAACTACGGTTACAGCTTTTATAGCACTTATAATTAGCTCATACATATTGCAAAAGTTAAGCTCCTTATTGGCTGGCCAGCTAAAAAATTAACTTACGTCTATGCTCTTTGTTTCTAGACAAAATTCTTATTCTTGTTAACCACAAGTTCCCTGTGCTAACCTCCTCAAAGATAACAAGGACAGAGTGTCCTTGTAAATCATTGACTCTCACATAAGCTGCTTTCGATATTTCTTAAGATCCTGATGACTCAACATTCCGATGTTAACATGTCCTTGTTCGGTTAACCAATTCTCCACAATACATCACCAAAGAGCGTGAGGGAAACAAACAACTACAGTTCCTGGTTTGAATGTTCTGTATAAAAATATGGCTTCAGGCGTATGGGAAGGACCTAATCCCGTGTTATTTATCGGTAGAGGTTATTTTTGTATCTCCACAGATAAAGGACCTATATGGGTCCCTAGCAAGTTCATGCGACCTGTATGTCAAGATCAGAAGACGGAAGAGAAGACTCAGAGCAAGCAGACAGAATAAACTGTCTTTGTTGTAGGGGATGTAGACCACGGGTATTGTGCCAATGTATGCTATGTGAGGTAAAATGGTTCTGTAAGCCAAAGTTTAAATGTAAATGGTGTGAAGGGTGTATGGACAGTAAATTGAGTACTGTACGTTTGATTAGTAACCGGGCATGAAGCAAGAGAAAACATACGGCTAATGCAATACCATGCTGTTTGGAGACAGTACACATCATCAGAATCTGTGAAAGCACAGATTTGTGGTGTGGAATGTTGTAAACCCATTTTTGTACCTGAGATATGGTCTGTTTGTTTAAAACGATTTGGCTGTAATAATAATAAAATAAAATTTTAAAAAAGGTGGAAATTGTAGGAGTAAACATGTTTGATTTGAGGACTTGGTTTATGGTCTTGATGAATTTTTTACCTATAGGCCAAAGTATTTTCGACATCTTGCCTAGGACAAACATATGGGTGACATGGGCAAATATCATGGGAATAACAGGGTTTTGTTTAAGTCTGCAACAGGCAGACAACCCCTTTAGAACTTGTTTAATTGGTATTCCCCTGCAAGAGAATGAAATAAATTTTGATTGTTTTTGGAATGTTAAAGCAGTGGATCTGACTTCCAATCAGAATGGTACATGTATGAGTCCGAATGGACAATATGCTTGGCCTTCTATGCGTAATGCAGCATGGCAGAAGACAGTTATTGAGAATTTAAATCAGCCACATCACATCATATACCTTTACAGGAGTTAGACTTATTGGCTAGCGTTGTACCTGTCGAATATGTCAATGTTATTGCAACAGATATGGCAGACTGTACTCACGTCACCACCACTTCAACCCGTGAATGGCACTGGAGTAATTTGGTTTGGTGACCCATGGCATACATGGGTGACGCGTCAAAGTGTACGGGGATTTTATACAGGGTTTCAAAATCTAACTGGTTCACCTATTTGGGGTGAATTGAAAACTGAGGGTTTACATGTAGATGTATCAGGGGGTTATCAGTTGCCACCGGGAGTCTTTTGATATGTGGAGTCAGCGCGTGGCTGGGGATTCCTTTGTATCCTGTTGGTGGACCATGTTATTTAGAGCGCTTAACTTTGTTTACTCCACACATGAAAGACATTAATAATTACTCAACAATCTCATAGATCACGGAGGGCACTGCGCACCTTTGATGAAACATGTAATGACGGAGTCGATCTACATTCTGTAACAGCAAATGTCCTAGCCTCCATATTTATGCTGGGGGCAATGGCAGCATTAAATGCTAAGAATATACGAAGGTTAGTGTGCTGGGGATCTTACATCGCAGATTTTAAGCTCGTTATTGCTTGATGTAGATAGTGTTAGGCAAGCTACACTGCAAAATAGGGCTGCAATAGATTTTTTTGTTATTAGCACATGGGCACGGTTTTGAGGATTTTGAAGGGATGTGTTGTGTGAACCTTTCCGATCATTCCATATCGATAAACAAGAAGTCATCTTGCTGATGATAATCCCTTTGATGAATGGTTGAGAGGACTGGGGATAACAGGTTGTTTAAAGACGTTATTGATGGAAGGAATACGCTTTGTTATAATGATTGTTGTAATGTTTTAATTTTAGGCTGTTTATTTTCTTGTTTGAAGAAAGGTTTAACATCAATTGTGAATCAGGCATGGGTTGCCCAAAAGAAAAAGGGGATATGTTGAGGAATTTTTAAAGCTCTTAGATCTTGGACTAATCGGTATGTCCCATCAGCCTTTTTTACGGGTAATATAGGCGTATTATGGGGAGACATACATGGCTCTAAAGTCCCTCCTAGTAATAGCCGATCTATGACTGGTTTTAATCCCTTCCTTCCTTCTAATGGAATGGGATACTGTTTTACGCTTATAGGTTTCTGGGGTTCTGTTATTTCTACCATTAGGGGTTCCATTTCCAACTTTCCCAATTCCCCTTCCTTATACCATACCCGGGGATCTATATTTCCCTCATCTTCTTTTGTTAATGTATATAACCGGACTTTTCCGTTTTCCCCTCTAAGCTTTAAGCCCATTTTGATAATCAAATCCCTCCCCAATAGGTTATATTCTGCTTCTGGAACAAGTAAAAGATCATTAAGACCCACATAGGTCTCAGATTCTACCTCAACGTTTTCCAGTATTGACACAGGGAAGGATTCCCCTTTTGCCCCTACCACGGACATTTGCTTATTCCCCCTTTTGAGTCCATCTGGTATATTCTGGATAGTCGATCTTTCGGCCCCGTATCTACCAGAAACAAAACTTCTTTCTTGTGGGGACCTATTAATAACTTTATCAAGGGCTCTGTAGATGTTTGGGTCCCCAGAAGGTATAGCCCCTGACACCCCTAATCTTCCTTAAACATTTTCTCATCTTTCTGTCGCTTCCGACAGTTTCTCTGCAAGTGTCCTCTCATCCCACAATAATAACAAGCTGGGAAGTTCCCGTCCTTCTTTTTCAGTCTGTTGTCTAAGCTACCTCCCTTATCTTTTCCTTTTTCCTTTCCCTTCTGGCTTTCTCTGAGAGCAGCGACAAAAATTTTTGCTTTAGCTTTCTGTCTTTCTTCATCATGCCTCACAAAGACTTTTTGAGCCTCTTGCAACAATTCCTCCAATCCCCTGTCTTGCCAGTTATCCAGTTTCTCTATCTTTTTCCGTATATCCTCCCATGATTTTGCCACAAACTGAGTTTTCAATAGCGCCCCCCCTCCCCCCCCGCCCCCCCCCCCCCAGTGAATCTGGATCCAGGCCAGAATACATTTGGAGGCTTTTCCTTAACCTTTCCAGCCATTCCGTTGGGGACTCCTCTTTCTTTTGGTGTTCATTAAAGGCTTTATTAATATTCTGTCCCCTCAGTACTGCTTCCTTGACACCTTGAATTATTATAGTTCTAAGATCCCTCATGTTCTGTCATCCCGCCGCCGTTTGATGGTCCCAGTTAGGGTCCACATTCGGCCGCTTTGTATCTCTGGGCAGTCCGGCTTGATTTTGCCTCTCCCATATTCTCATTCCCGCTTGCCTAATCATTCCCCTTTCTTCCGTTGTGAAGAGGATCCCCAAAATCGACTGCATTTCCTCCCACGTATATACGTGTTGGGTCCCAGGAATTGGTCTAATCTCTCTGCGACCCCTAGAGGGTCATTCAATAATTACCCATTTCCTTTTAAAATTCATCACATTTGACGTATTGAGGGGCACCGTCACAAAGCCTGTTCCTCCCTGATTACCTCCCAAGGGTACCTCCCACAGCGGGTATAAACCCCTCTGATCCTCAGCCCCTTCCTGTTCCCTTTCCCTGTTCCTTTGTTGACTTCTTGTCCTTCAGGCAGGTGGGGATGGGCTAGGGGTTGGTGCAGTTGGGGAGGGTTGGTTATATGGAGGGGGTAAATTATCAAGGGGCTCCCACTCCTTATCTTCCTCACCCTCCTTTTTTGTAGTTAAATTAAATATCAGAGTGGCAGGTGCTTCCGTTAGTCCCAACCAGGCCGCAGCATACTTGCTCTCTTCCAGATCCATGGGTGTTCTGCTATTAACATAAATGTTCAAAGCCTGACAGACCCAGTCTTCTGTGGACCCGAACATCGGCCAAAATACTTGGGGTCTTAAGGGTTCTTTTGGCCATTTAACCATACAAAACTGAATCATATCCGCCTTGTCCTTATGGTTAGTGCTTCTTAAGCTATTCCAATATCTTAACATTCGCTCTAAGGGACTATCCAGTGGAATATCCGGTAATTTTCCTCCTCTTTTAAACCAGAGGCCCCTCCTTGAACCTTTTGAGTCTAAGGATCTGCTTTGTCCCTGACCCATTACTGGAAACTTTTATACAAAAAGCTCCGAACTCCTGGCTGTGCCTGTATCTAAAGGTGTCTTGCGAGTGTTATCCCACCCACGAACACTCAGAACAATCGCTTCAGTCCTTCACCGGCCCAGTCCCTCGTGGGATATCGGAACTGCGGTTAAAAGACCTCCGCACTCGCTTCGGAACTGAATTCTGTCTCAGTCACACCCTTACACACAGTCACACAACCGTATCCACCCAACCGAACGGTATACTCACGAAACAATAAATCTTCGTTTGGATCTTCGCGTGCAGAATTATGGGTACCGGAGGAGGGGAGAGCTCTTTGTTCTTTACTTGCCTCTTATGTTCGTAATCCTGCTGGGCTCCGCACTGCTCCCGGTAAGGGCCACAACGAAACCAGGGTGGGGGCACCTCCCTTAGCCGTTCACAGTCTCGGGACCCAAGAGGATCACGTCGGGGTCACCAAATTGTTATAAATTCCAAGTCAATTTTTAGTTTTATATGATTTAATAAAAGGCAAGTAAACAGTGCTGGGTGCGCGGGGAGTCCGGGCTCCTCTAACATGCGCACGTGTTACATTGGGCGGCTGTTTTTTAATGTTCCTAAGCTAATACATATTCATCACTACTTCTAAGAAAGGCAGGGTTTTTACAATTAGTTTCCAGAATTCGACCCCTTCCACTGGCGCATGCGTATCAGTTCTCGGTGGTCTCTCTGGGGGTCGTTTGGGCTGAAGGCTCGCAGTCTTCCTCCCAGGCTTTGTCCTCCAGTCGTCCTTCAGTTTCCTTTTCTTCCTTATTTGGTAATCTCTTGGCTGGATGTCAGAGACTTCTGTTGGGTGCAATAGTTAACAGTCCTTTTGAAACTCCTTTGTTCTCCTGTCCCCTAGATCCAGGTAACAGTGTTTATCTGCAACTCTGGCAGTCCTCTGACATCCATGAGAACACACATCCCTGTTGTCAGGGTCAAGAGCATGAGCTATGCCTGAGTGGATTGTGTCCACTAGCACCTATGCAGGCAGGTTCACAGAAAGCACAGATCCTGCTAGCACTTGAGCATTTACCTAATTTATTTTTATCCTTTGCCCAGACATATACACATCACCTGCAAGCAAGAAAGACCAAGGTTATAGCCACAAACTCCAGATAAGTGCAGTCTCTGAGCTTCTCTACCACAAAAAATGGTTAAAGTGTTTTGAAGCTAGTATCAAGTTGAAAAGTTTCAGTAAGCACAAATATCTTGACATGGGTATTGGAGACTGATGATTCATATCTATCAGTTCCTATGTTAATCCATGCAAAAATCTAGAGACTGACAGATGCTTGAAACACAAAGTGGTTACCATAAAAATAACTGGCATTTGGGAAAGAAGACTTGGCTCAAGCTGAACCCAGAAAGGATGTAGTGCTAGGTAGGAAACAAAGGTGCTTTCAGGGGATGACTTTTCTTGTACCTCCCCTTTGGAATTGTTATAAACGATAACAATTAAAACAACTTTATTTTGGGTTCAATCAATTTAGGTTGAGAAACAATAAGCAAAAACAGCGCTGGGTGTGCGGAGAACTCAATTAGTTCCACCACACGCACACCTGAGTCCTAAAAGCAGCGTCTTTTATGGCCGGATCTTGACCAATCTCCTCTCGCCAGATGTTCGTCCCGCTCTTTCCCCATTGGGTCGTTAGGGTACACCTTCTCCTCCTATTGGCTCTCCTTTGGCGTGCTTTTTCAAATCTCAAGGTCTTTGTCTCCTTTGGCGGGCTTTTCCTGGCCCTTATCTCCTTTGGCGGGCTTTCCCTGGCTGCTTTCCTTATCTCCTTTGGCAGGCTTTTCCAAGCAGCAATTGCCTCAGGGGAAGGGGAAGCCATCACATTGTCTCAAAGGAGAACCACAGGCGCCCACTCACCACAACTATGATACAGGTCCCAGATTTACACAGGGTACAACAATTACACTTATCACAGTACATTCTATTTTTGACATGAATCATGACTGCGTTTATCACAATCCCCCCTTTTGTTTTTGTTTACCTTGATTCATGTCTTAGTTTCCAATGCTCAAATCAAACAGGGACAAGTAACAACCCCCCAAATTATTAATCAAATAAAACATTGAATTAAACAGGGATAAGTAACAACCCCCCAAATATTCCCAGGAGTATAACACTCACTTCGGTAACTCAATTACATACAACAATTGGTAAGATTAAATAGTTATATTTTTAACAAGTTTTACAAACACATTTTTAGCAACAGTGGGAACTTCATATTTGACTCCCGTTTTCATCTCATGATAAAACAAACTAGATAACAAACGATGTTTTTTTTATCTTCTCCTTTCTTTATCCATCCCTCTGTTTTCTTAATATAAAGTTGGAAGTATAAAGGGTGTCCACACCTTCCCACAGGGTTCCAATCAGGACCCTTATCAAGAGAGGTCTGGTCAGGATCATAATGCTCAGCGGTCACCGCCTCAGGGGTTGCAGCCCTCGGCAGACCTTGTCAGCTGCAGCACCGATTCCCTCCGGTCTTGCCCTCTCCAGTTTTTACCAAGGTGTGCCTGCCTTTTTTTTTTTTTTTTTTTTTTTTTAATTTCCAACATAACAAACACCAACAGAGGTCCTGGAAAATTGGGGAAAAGCAGGTTCCATCAGCTACTAAAGATAACATCGGTTGTCTTGTACTTTAAATTTTTGTAAATTCAATTACCCTTTTACGGAAGTCAATATAAATTTCCCCAGCCATTACATCAAGCTCTTTTTAAATTCAGTCTTTACATTTTTAATAATAGGAACCCTGAAAGGTTCCCCTGTTGCTCCTACTACCAAAGCTGTATCTCTACTTGCTCGACATCCCAAAGGGATGTGCCGAACTGTAGATCGTTCAGCTCCTGTATCAACAAAAAAACATTACTTTCTCCTCTTGGGGACCAATCTTTAAATTTATCAAGGGCTCAGATGTTGTTTTTGTCCCCAGAATGTAGAGCCCTGATACCCCTATTCATCTTCATTAAACATCTGTTTGTCCTTCATTTGTCTCCTCCAGTCCTTTTTGAAATGTCCCCTCTGTTCATAATGATAACATTCGGGCATTTTCCCCGGGAAATCCTCCATTCGTTGAGTTTCCCGGACTGCCGCTACAAACATTCTTGCTTTCTCTTTTTGTTTTTCCCCATCCCTCCATACATACACTTTCTGAGCTTCCTTCAACAATTCTTGTAATCCTTGTTCTTGCCAACTGTCCATCTTTTCCAGTTTCTTTCTTATATCCCCCCATGATCCGGCCAGAAACTGAATTTTTAGAAATGTTTCTCCAACTGGAGAGGCTGGGTCTAGCCCCGAATACATTTGTAAATTTTTCCTCAGTTTCTCTAACCAATCCACAGGAGACTCGTCCTTTTCCTGTTGTTCACTAAAAACCTTATTAATATTCTGCCCCCTTGGGACTGCCTCCTTGATTCCTTGGATAATCAACTCTCTCAAATCTGACATATTTTGTCTATCACGGGCATTTTGGTTACTCCAGTTTGGGTTCTGCTTAGGCCATTTCTGTTCTCCAGGAGGGCCTTGTTGATACCTTCTTTCCCACATCTGTATCCCTGCCTGTCTAATCATAGACCTTTCTTCAGCTGTAAATAATATTCCTAAGATAGATTGCATTTCTTCCCAGGTATAGGTATTAGGACCTAGGAACTGGTCTAATCATTCAGACTCCCAAAGGATCATCTAATAGATGACCCATTTCTTTTTTAAAAGATCTCACATCTCCTGTATTCAAAGGTACCGATACAAATCCAATTCCTCCTATATCTCCTCCCATCGGTACCTCTCGGAGGGGAGCCAGAGCCACTGCTCCTTCTTTTTTATAAATTTCATCTCTCTCTTTCTGTACTGTTGTGTGACTAGAAGGAGGAGAGAGTAGGGAAGTCGAAGGAACGGGGTCAGGAGGCAGTGGGGGAGCCGACGGAATGGGGTCAGGAGTCAGTGGAGGATGTATCCTCTCCTGATGGCCTTCCGCGTCCTGCCTTAAATAAGGCGGGGGTAAATTGTCTAATGGCTCCCATGATGACGTGGTTGTTTTAGTTTCAATCTCCCGTGCCTCCCTTTCCCTCTTTTCTCTCAAAGGAAATAATGAAACCAATCTTCCCGTCTCCGACCCTCTCCACAGTGCAGCATATTCACTTTCTTCCTGACTAAAGGGCTCTTTATTATTCACATATAAATTTAATGTCTCACACATCCAATCATCAAACATCCAAATATTGGCCAATATACATAATCGGATTGAATTTCCTCTCTCATCCACACGTCCATACAGTAATGGACCATTTTTGTTTTAGTTTTTCCCTCTTGAGATGGCCAGTGGCCCCAGTGCCTGAGCATTATTCCTAAAGCACTATTCAGGGGAATAATTTGTGGGTATTCCTTTTCTTCCTTTGTTTCCTCTTCAAATCTTGACTCCTGTTGGCCCATTGTATTAGGAATTTTGCGGCAATTCCTATAGCCCTTAGCAACCAAAAGTGTCTTGCAGGGGTTCTGCGCCCCCCTACGGTATCCGGAAATATTACACCCTTGGTTGCCGATACCAGTGTCTACAGGGGGTTTTGGACCTATCGCCCACCCGCGAATCCTAGGACTTTTACAGTGGCATCCTATCGCCCTTAGTTACCGGTAAGAGTGTCTTGGATGAACCCTTCACCCACCCGCATACCCTATAGGAGTCGAGGTCCCACCCACGAATCCTATAGGAACCGCTTCGGTCCTTCACCTGCCAGTCCCTCACGGGAGTTTGGAACCGCGGTTAGAAGATCTCCACACTCGCTTCGGAATTCAAATCCTGGCTCCGAACCTAGAGTCCATTTCCAGAATTAGGTTCCGTCTCAATCACACTCACACACAAGTAACCGATACCCACCCAACCGAACAGCTTCCCTTATACTCACGACTCCGTCATCTTCGTTCGGATCTTTGTGCACCAGAATTACGGGTCCTTTATACTGCAGTTTTTCCCTAGGAGCTCCAATCCCTTTTGGTTATTGTTTCTCTTTGGTTCGTTGATCTCCGGAGACTGGCCTAGACTGCTACCCTCGAGCCACAATCTGTGGGGCGCCCCTCGAGAAGTCACAGTCCAGGAAAGCACAGCGAGATCACGTCGGGGTCACCAAATTGTTATAAATGATAACAATTAAAACAATTTTATTTTGGGTCCAATCAATTTAGGTTGAGACACAATAAGCAAAAACAGCGCTGGGTGTGCGGAGAACCTCAATTAGTTCCACCACACACACACCTGAGTCCTAAAAGCAGCGTCTTTTATGGCCGGATCTTGACCGATCTCCTCTCGCCGGATGTTCGTCCCGCTCTTTCCCCATTGGGTCGTTAGGGTACACCTTCTCCTCCTATTGGCTCTCCTTTGGCGTGCTTTTTCAAATCTCAAGGTCTTTGTCTCCTTGGTGGGCTTTCCCTGGCGTGCTTTCCTTATGTCCTTCGGCGGGCTTTTCCAGGCAGGGATTGCCTCAGGGGAAGGGGAAGCCATCACAGTGTCTCAAAGGAGAACCACACGTGCCCACACACCACAACTGCGATACAGTCCCAGATTTACACAGGGTACAACAATTACACTCATCACAGTACATTCTATTTTGACATCAATCAGGACTGCGTTTATCACAGAATGCCTGACAAAATCCAGCTCCTGGATCATACTGGGTTTGCAACAGTCCCTGGACAACCACAGAGAAGGAGTTGTCAAAGTCCATTCTTCACACATCTAGGTAGCAAGGCTGCTCCATTCATTTTCCCTGAATTCATGGTCTGGTCACAGAAATGGAAGACAACTCATCTCCAGGAAACACTATTGAAACTTCTTCTGCCTGAAGAAAAATTTCACTTGGAAGGTCTGGACTGTGCCCAGCCCTGCCAGATTCAACACTTCATTGAAATAAGATTGAAATACAGTGAATTACATGAATGATAGATCCATATTTGCACCAGAAACCTCAACTGTGACTAAAGTCAATTCTAGGTACTAGTATTCCTTCACAAGAGCCATGAGGGTGTAGAAGAAACTCAGAAGCCATCTCTTCTGAGAACTGCACATCAGCTGATCAGTTGATTATGTGTATATAAGGTCTATTGCAGATTCACCTTTGGAGCCAAAGTGGGAAGGCCCGTTCCTAGTACTGCTAACATCTTACACTACAATCAAAATTAAAGAACATACATTGTGGATCCATCATACCTGAGTAAAGAAAGCTCACATCAAGAATTGGGCATCAGAATCTTTAGGACCTTTAAGACTGAGATTACAGAGACAATAAGATGGAAGAGCTAAAAGTTTTGTTAATGTGTTTAATATATGTGTTTAAAGGGACTCATGGAACATGGGATCAAAATTTACATTCAGCATTGACACAAAATGTATCTCAATTTTTAAATCAAACTAGTTGTTGGATATGTACACACATACCTGAAAATGGAGAAAAGGGAATTTCCTTGATTGGTGTCCCTATACTGAAGAGTATAGTTTGGACATCACTTTGGGAAAATACCTCTTGGAACTTTGGAATTGATCAGGTACCAGAGCTTAAAATATTAAGTCCAAATTTCCCAACACCCTACTGTACCTGTGTGCAAAGGTGTGATCCAACAAAAGGAAAAGGAAAAACAGATTGTTTAAATAGTACATATGTTGGGAGACAAACAAGCTGTAATCAGACAATATCAATCGGGACATCAACCAACTTAAATGTTACTACAGCTTGGCCGTTCCAGAAGGCAAGGGTTGGTTGTTGGTTGTGTAATGATACAGCCTGGAAAGTATTACCCCACAACTGGAAATGTACGTGCACTTTAGGAGGGGTAGTTCCAAATTTGACCATTCAAGACTTCTTACAAGGACAAGGATGGATAAGAACACCTTTTAAGAGACTTAGATGAAATGCAAACCTATTAGTACAGAAACCTACTGCATTTCATAGCTTTGTCAGGTGGTCTACTGTGTCTAGGCGTAAGTGGTTAGAAAAAGCTATAGTGAGCTGCAAAATGATACGAGATAATTGAAAACCCCCGGACCATGGATGCAATAACCGGGCATTACAGAGCGAAGTGACAAGCCTATCTAGGTGGTGTTACAGAACAGGATGGCATTAGATCTATTTGCTAGCATCACAAGAGGGATGAGTCTGTACAATAATCAATACTAGGTTGTATGTATGTGATCAGAGTGGGACGGATCACCACCGATTTGGAGAAATTTGGAAACAAACCAAAGTCTTGCATGAGGTGCCAAAGAGGACACCTCCTGGGGATTTAGTGAGCTATGGAACAAATTAACCTCATGGCTACCGAACCTGGGATGGTGAGACAGTTTTAATTCTGACTCTAATCCTTTTAGGATATAATATAGTATACGGGTTAAATGTTTGTTTTGGTGTGCTCGGGGAACTGGGGACAGTTATGTAATGTGGAAACGACATCGACTAAGGAGAAAGTTGGAGACTGGGAGCTATTTCAAACCAGAGCATGATGATGGAATACTCGGAAGTAAAAGAATTACTTGGGAAAGAAAAGGGGGGACTGAAATGGCATAGCGAAAGTAACTAGTTCACTTCAAAGGGAATAGCATAGCAAAGGTAGTTAGTTAAACCTCAAGAAGTAATCAATCTTGTTGAGGGGGGGGCCATGACTTGAGGTATATGACTTCCATTATGATATGAACGGTTGAGAGACCTTGCAACTGGATGTGCATCTGGGTATGAAACAAAAGAAGCAAGACCAGCACAAACCGATCTATGTAATTGACACGACAAAAGGTGAAAAGTACACTCAGAGGAAGACGACTTACTTCATCATGAAGACCCTCATGCGCGACCCCCAGAGACAAGTGCGCAGACCTCGAGGAGGTGGGACCCAGGAGGAGACCATGTAAATGATTTCTTGGAACTCATTATCCTATCCCCACCTGTTCTTGGAAATCTTATGCATATGGGCAATCATCATGTATAAAGTATGAAATTGTAACTGAGAAGGTGTGCAAGTTAGGAAGAGTGATCCCCCTTGCACCCGGCGCCGTAATAAACATACCTGCTTTACAACTCCTTATGAGTTGCAGAGTTTGTTTCCATGCGTCATGTTTATAGTAAATTCCTTCCTTTATTTATAAAACAATGTCTTATAAATATATTTGAAAAGTTTCAGAATTATGTAAGAAACTTTGAAAAACCTGATGCTTTCTTTCAGTCTGTATTTACTTCTGTTGAGGCCATCCCTTTGTGACAGGAATCTTTATGCTGGCCAATGAATTAAGACAAACAGCAAGAAATCGTTCTCACCCAGACTCCCCCAAACCCTTGTTAATCCCACTGTGAAAGAGCAGCAGTAGTACATGCCGGGCAGGCCACATCACCAGACTGAAAAGCAAGGCAGCAGCAGCAGTGGGTTTCATTTGGTGTACTTCAGGGAGTGGTGCTCAGACAGGGAATGTTTCCAGCAGGGCTCTGGGCTGGGCTGAGCTGCAGTGCCAGGGGATGAGTGCAGCCACGACTGAAACAACCCAGAGCTTCATAACAAGCTAATCATTGCGTAACTCAATACAACCAAGGAGCTGTATCAGCTCTCAGATGACATGAATTTCCACTTTGCTGCTGATGTGACATACTGGACAGGAACAGGATGAATTCCTCATATTTACCAACAGAAAAGAGAGTCTCAGACAGCAACTTCCCAACCTCTAACTCCAAGCATAGCTATTCACCCCTCCCAGTAGCACCAACAGTAAAAGCTGTCCTTTGCAGTTTGACATCACAAACTTCACAAATTATCTCTGTGAATTACACAGCAAGAATTCACTCTGCAGTCAGTAGCAAAGCAGCCTGAAGAGTTAGGTCCAACAATAAACTATACAGGCCTAGTCAGTTTACACCCCAACCTCAAGGTTTTGAAAGCATCATGGACACGTTGCCTACCCTTTACCCCTGCTTGCCTATCTCAAATAACCAACATAGCAGTATGTTCTCTGGGAAGTGATGGCGTTCACCTTGCTCATACAGTGCCAAGGACTATGGATCCTCAACCTGATTACATCTACTTACCCGGCAATCCAGTCTTCACATGAGCCTTACAGATGCCTTGAAGAACATGCCATTCACTTTGTTTGGTGGGCAGTGCAAGGCTTCCAGTCTCACTCCTATGGTATCCTATACCTACATCTCCCCTTGAACTGCAAAACCATCCTCTCTTCTTCCAGGGCTCACTGCTGTCCCAGCTCTAACCCTGACAAAGACATCCGAAGGCAGCAGAAAGAAGAAAAGCATCACTGTGGTGTAGAGTTACCCACCAAGGTGATTTTAGGCCCTGTCAAATAAAGTATGGACTTGGAGAGAAGAGGAAAGGGTCCAACAGAAGATGACAATATGGTTTTAGCCCTCTGTCCTTATAAAACCACGTGGGGCTTATTCTGACTAGTCAAGACTCACAAAGAAAGCTGGGGTTATTAGATGTCTTCACTAGATGGTAACAGCATAGAGAGCTGGCCTTGGCTGTGTGTGATCACCCACAATGAGGTTGCATTTGTGTCCAGGGAAAATGGTGCTCCCAGCTAAGGCAAAAGCTAAAACTCTCCTAAGATGAAACATGAAAGGAAGTTCTGACACATACCTGACATAGAGTGAAATTGGCACCACCGTGTTTTGTGTTGACGCAGGTCGAGGTAGACTGAAAAAATACCATGTCTGCGTGGCTGGGTTCGGACAAAATGGCCTTTATTGTTTATAAAATTATTTATATATCTTAGTACATGTGTCAGATAGGTTTTTGTGTTCTTCTTCTTGCTTGTTATTTGCTGTTGCTGTAGGTGCCCGTATGCTGCGGTTCTATTACATACCTGACAATTTGTGGCTGTCTTAAAGGTACACGACTAAGTCTTTGAAGTCAACTAAGTTGTCTGCAGACCCGCTGCAGACCCCAAAAGTGTTTAGAATGATCACGTATGACCAGAACATGAGGAAGCCAGAGTAGGAGGCAGAGTTGACACCTTCTGCCCAGGGCAGATAGACCTGGAAGTAGTAACCTTTATCATGCTCCCAGATGCCATTGCCAATGGCTAGGATAAGACAAATCAGTACTAAAAATGCAAAGATCTGCAAAAGAACCCCAAAGATATTTTTCCTGGTTTCAGCTGGGATAGAGTTAATTTTCTTCTTAGTAGCTGGTCCAGTGCTGTGTTTTGGATTTGGTGTGAGAACAATGTTGATAGCACACTGAAGTTTTTGGCTGTTGCTGGGTATTGTTTATACTAAGTCAAGGACCTTTCAGTTTCTTGGACCCTGCCAGAGAGGGGGCTGGAGTGACACAAGAAATTGGGAGGGGACACAGTCAGGACATCTGACTAGCCAAAGGAATATTCCATACCATAGGACATCATGATGAGTATATAAGCTGGGGGAAGAAGAAGGAAGATGTGGAAATGCGGCGCATGCAAGCAAAGCAAAACAAGGAATTCATTCACCACTTCCCATCAGCAGGCAGGTGTTCAGCCATCCCCAGGAAAGCAGGGCTCCATCACGCATAATGGTTACTCGGGAAGACAAACGCCATAATGCCAGATGTCCGCCCCCCCCTTCCTTCTTCTTCCCCCAGCTTATATACTCAGCATGACGTCATATGGTATGGAATACCTCCCTGGCTAGCTCGGGTCACCTGTCCTGGCTGTGTCCCCTCCCAATTTCCTGTGCCCCTCCAGCCCTCTCACTGGCAGGACCCAAGAAACTGAAAGGTCCTTGACTTAGTATAAACATTACCCAGCAACAACCGAAAACATCAGTGTGGTTATCAACATTGTTCCCACACCAAATCCAAAACACATCACCGGATCAGCTACTAAGAAGAAAACTAACTCTATCCCAGCTGAAACCAGAACACAGCTGTAGAGAGCAATTAGATCCCCCCTGAATCTCCTCTTCTCCAGGCTAAACAACCCCAGTTCCCTCAGCCACTCCTCATAAGACTTGTTCTCTAGACCCTTCACCAGCTTTGTTGCCCTTCTCTGGACACTCTTCAGCACCTCTACGTCCCTCTTGAAGTGAGTGGCCCAAAACTGAACACAGGATTCAAGGTGTAGTCTCACCAGTGCTGAGTACAGGGAGACAATCACATCCCTAGTCCTGCTGGCCACACTGTTTCAGATACAAACCAGGATGCTATTGGCCTTCTTGGCCACCTGGGCACACTGCTGGCTCATGTTCAGCCGGCTGTCAACCAGCACTCCCAGGTCCTTTTCCATCCAGCAGCTTTCCAGCCACTCTTCCCCAGGCCTGTAGCGTTGTGTGGGGTTGTTGTGACCCAAGTGCAGGACCCAGCAGTTCTTGTTGAGCCTCATACAATTGGCCTCGGCCCATTGGTCCAGTCTGTCCAGATCCCTCTGCAGAGCCTTCCTGCCCTCAAGCAGATCAATATTCCCCCCCCCCCCAACTTGGTGTTGTCTGCAAACTTACTGAGGATGCACTCAATCCCCTGCACTTAATCAGCGCAGAACAATTAAAAATCATCTCTTGCAAGTATGGTCATAAGAGAGGAAATATCGGTAAGTCAGGCCATTATGTATAAGGCCACCCAGTAACAATCACATTACAACAGTAATAAATCTTTTTTAAAAACAATAATTGCAGTACAAATGTAGAAACAATACTGGTAAAACTGATATTTGTATTGATGAAGTAATGTATGAGAGGAGGAAGGATACTTTTATGGAATGATTTGAATCACTTGGTGAGAAGTTCATCAGCTTGAGTTTTAATACCAAGAAGCTGCTAAAAGGGGACTGCAATAAGTAAAGGTGATGGGCTGAGTTTCAAGAGACACATTTATTTCCCACATCAGTAGTAGCTTTTCTATTTAATTGTGGGAAGCCCAATAAATTGCTCCACTTGTGAAATGGAGACTATTGCTTGCTAGTAAGGAATGTGGTGCAGTGTTTTTAAACCTCTGGGACCAGTAGTAAAACAGACTTTAGTTTGTGCTGTTGTAATCATCATGACTTAAGGATATATAAGAGGCATGACCTGGGGACAGGTAACATCCTTTATTAAGCCAATAGACGTAGATGGAGATAATAGACAAGCCTGTCCATTTTTATAGATATTTCTGTTGTTCAAGTAAAAAATATTACTTGTCTCTGCAGACCTTGTCTGTTGTAAAATAAATTAATCAGAAGAGCCAGCTAGCTCTTTTATCTTATCACTGTACCCTGAATGATTCCTCACTGCCCCACAGGTTAAATTTTGTTAGTTTATAGAATATCACAATCCATGTTGGAAATTCAGCATATAATATTTAGCAACAGAAATACATATGGGGCAAGACAACCCATGTGAACTTTTCTGTATCACAGCAGTTTTTGTCTATTACTGTACTTGTTTTATGTATATTTTGCATGTCAACACTCTCATCCCTAACAGCTTAACTTGTGTGCAATTCTCATGATTACACAAAGTTCAGTAACACGCTGTTTACTTTGAGAGAAACGCAAAAGACTGAGCCATTAACAGTAGCCCCAGAGATTAATTTCTGTGTAGAGAAGCAACTGTGTACAGGCTGTTGTAATCATAACCACAGCTCTATAAGAGAAAGACGTGAAAAAAAATTATCATAGGCCTGCACATGCTCATGGGGCTTCCCAGTGTGAACATCCTCCCTCTCTGGGTCTGCCCATGCAGTGTCTGTGAGAGATCCTCTGCAGAACAGAGTAGGAGTTTTGTAAAGAGGAGGTGACTTCTGACAAACATTTCCTGTTGGACTATGAATTAAAACTGTCTTGGTTTCTTTATTGGCACTTTGATTTCTGCTCTGAGATTTGAAGCAATAGGGCGTTTAGAGATGGAGGTGACAGCTCTGTTTCTCTGAAAATATGCTTCCCCAAGCCTGCTAAAAAACAAGTTTTGGAGGAAAAAGCATTCCTGGAGCTGGTGGGTGTGTCCCAGTTGGAGGAACATTCACTTCTCTCTCAGATCCCTGAGAAACACTCCCAAACATGAAAAAAACCAGCTATGGTTGCCATGTGGAAAGGTTTACTCACGATTAACCCTTTTTGAGACAGATCAGGGTGACATTTAATGAGGACTCCATTGACGAGCCCTGCTTAGAATAGAATAGATTATTTCAGTTGGAAGGGACCTACAATGATCATCTAGTCCAACTGCCTGACCACTACAGGGCTAAACAAAAGTTAAAGCATGCTATTAAGGGCATTGTCCAAATGCCTCTGAAACACTGACAGGCTTGGGGCATTGACCACCTCTCTAGGAAGCCTGTTCCGGTGTTTGACCACCCTCTCGGTAAAGAAATGCTTCCTAATGTCCAGTCTAAACCTCCCCTGATGCAGCTTTGAACCATTCCCATGTGTCCTATCACTGGATACCAGGGAGAAGAGATCAGCACCTCCCTCTCCACTTCCCCTCCTCAGGAAGCTGGAGAGAGCAATGAGGTCACTCCTCAGCCTCCTTTCCTCCAAACTAGACAAGCCCAGTCCTTAGCTGCTCTTCATGGGACTTTCCTTCCAGCCTTTTCACCAGCTTTGTTGCCCTCCTCTAGATGCATTCAAGGACCTTCACATCCTTCTTATATTGTGGGGCCCAAAACTGCACACAGTATTCAAGGTGAGGCTGCACCAGTGCCAAATACAGCAGGATAATCACCTCTTTTGACTGACTGGTTATGCTGTGTTTGATGCACCCCAGGGTGCAGTTTGCCCTCTTGGCTGCCAGGGCACACTGCTGACTCATATTGAGCCTGCTGTTGACCAGCACCCCCAGATCCTTTTCTGCAGGTCTGTTCTGCAGCCACTCCTCTCCCAATTTATACTTGTGCCCAGCATTACTCCATCCTAGGTACAGAATCTGGCATTTGGTCCTCCGACTCAGAGGACTGGGCAGTAGGGGTGGGCAGGACCAGTCTATCAGTATTATTAAAGACTGAGGCAAAAAAAAAGCATTGAACACCTCTGCTTTTTCTTCATCCCTATTAGTCAGATGACCATCTTCAACAAGTATCGGTCCAATGTTTTCTTTAGACCTCCTCTTGCTATTAACATACTTTAAAAAGCGCTTCTTGTTATCTGACATAACACTAGCCAGTTTCAACTCTAACTGAGCTTTGGCCTTTCATGTCTTCTCCCTGCTTATATGAACCACAGCTCTGTAATCTTCCTGCAAAGCCTGACCTTGCTTCCAGAGATCATACCACTTCTTTTTCCTCTTGAGCTCCATGAGGAGTTCCCTGTTCAGCCAAGCTGGTCTTCTACCCCACTTGATTGACTTAGGACACAGTGGAATTGCCTGCTCCTGTGCTTCTAAAAGGTGGTTCTTAAAGATTGACCAGCACTCGTGGACTCCTAAGCCCTCAAAAGCAGATTCCTAGGGTACTCTGCTAAATATCTCCCTGAATAGCTTAAAGTTTGCTCTCCTGAAGTCCAGGGTAGCAACTCTGTTGTCCTTTTTTCCAGTGCTTAAACACTGCTTTGTTCCTGGAAGTTTTATGGACAATTAAACACAAAATAGCTTTGCCAATGTTAACATGGAACAACTTTCATTACAATTGAAGTGAGCTATTTATAGCAAGCTGTGGCTACTTTGTATTTCCAAACTCAAGACAGCAATATACTGACTCTTTTTATGACTGCACTTTGGAACCTTCGACCGCCCACTGAGCTGGGCAGAGCTGATGCCATATCCCCTTTGGTGTGCAAAAAGCCTGGTGTTTTAGGGTAGGACAGAGCTTCACTTAGATACCAAAACACTAGGTGCCTTAAAAATGTGTAAAGGAGAAAAACACACACTTGGCTCCATCAGCACCCAAGAACCCAGGCAAAGGCTGATGCAATCAACTGTAACTTGCTCTTTTTTTTAAAACAGAGCCAGAAGATAAAATTCATCTTGTTCACATTCATGAAGAGAGGCCAAACAGACTGAAAGCTCTGTGTGGGACCCTTGATTTGTGAAATAATATTTGGCAATCCTTAAGTGAATGCTAAATTCTGAGATCCCTATTCAGTTTTTCTCTGCTCAGTTTCTGTGCCCTGTGGATCCCCCATAGCCTTACCCCACAGTCACTCCTCCTTTCTAGCTATAACATAGCAGAACACCTAAGAAAATGTGAACTTTTTCTAATGCCTGCAAAATTCTGAATGTAAGAGGCCCAAACCTTGCTTGCATTTGCTGTCCCCTTAAGTGTGAGGGAAGAAAACACTGGGGAAAACAAGCTGATGATGGTAAGCAAGATTTTCACTTGGCAGAGATTGGTGTAAGGTTACTAAAGTCAAGGGCATGTCCTTACTGTACACAGAGCAAGGACTCAAGAGGGCTTGAAGATGACCCTGAAGTGGTTCTCTGTGCTGTGGCACTGCTTTACAGAAAATATGCACATAGTTCAGGACACTACTTCACAGCTCTGGGAGTCAAGCTAACCTCTGCTGCTTTGGTACAATTTCAGTCTCACAGAGGTGCAACTGGCTCTGTCCACTAATCTCCCATCCCTGGGCCCACCTAAAGAGCTTTTGGGATTCTGAGATAAAAGCAGGAGAACAGGGGCTGGGATGAAGCGGCAAGGTTGGAGAGTGGGGTAGTGTTGCGGTAAAGAGGATGGAGTAATTTAGCAGAAAATAACCAACACCACCCCACCCCCATCCCACCACCCCAACCACCCCCCGCCTTCCAACTCTCCTCACCAATGTAGGAGGTTAGGTGCAGCTAGGTTTAATTCTAAGTGATGTTTAATTTACCACTATTAGTCCAGTCGCGTTTAATATGTATATTAAAGTACCACAGGTCTGCACTGCCAGTCCAGTTGTACTCATGAACTAGCACGGCCATACTCTAGGGTTTGGTCGCGTTCAATGAGAAACTGCGACGACCAGCTACTTAACAGTGCAGTTTTATTTGTGCAACAGATATACAGGTTCTTTGGATTGCCGGTGATAGTGACTGTCTGCAAAAAGGCACGTGCAAATAAAATGTTATAAAGTATAAAACACGCGGAAAAGTTACAAACAATATAGCCTGGCTACAAAAATTAAAAGTAACTCTCTAGAGATATTTCTAAATCTCCCGAAGGAAGCACTTAGTTTAAGTCTCACCCAAGGCATCCCAAGGGGGGGAGAAGAAAGGCTCAGCTCATCAGCCAGTCCCAGGAGTCAGTCTCGGTGGTGTCTTCCCTTAACTTGTTCTCGGTGGTGTCTTCCCCACTTGTCCCTTCATTCATTCACTTTTAATACTTGTCTTTACTCTCAGGTAGAGCTTGATTGACTCTAGTAATACATTCCTTTATTATGATTGGTGCAAAGTTCTCTCGCTTTCATTTAAAGATAAAGTTCATTTTAAATTTACTACGCATTCTCCCCGAGCGGGGGATTCACTTTCTTCGGGGGGGTGGGTGGGGTGGGGGAGCATTTGAGTAGGAGGTCACGATCTCCCACTACCACAATTATTTTACCCTACCATCCTTGAATTTTATCTCTTCAGCAGTTTGTTTTCTTTTAGCAGTTAGCACGCCCTTGTCAGAAGGCTTTGAAGTGCTAAGGGGGCCTAGTTCCCGACCTTCTCTCGCAGATAATGAGGCTCTTGCTTGGTCTTCGCCACAGTTGCTGGCCCAGGAACAGACATCTTCTCATATATTTTACAGCCACTATGCAGCTTATTGGCTGTATGGTACCATCACGTTCCCAGTCCCGCAGGGAGTACAGCAGAGCCTGGCCACGGTGTCTCCACTCCGCTCCACCCTCCACTGCTCCTCTAGGATAGCAGATTGTGTGGCTTAGGGAACTGTGGTGATGTAGATTCCGTGCATGCCAACCATCCTGAAGGCAATAGCTGTATTTTACCCTAAAAAGCTTTCTGTAATACTATGCTTCTATTAGGACCCAATTTTTCTCTAATTCCCCCCCTCAAGGTGATTTTCCCACAGGTAGTCCTGGAGATGTTTATGCTATAAATCCTAGTTCTGAGGAGGCATAAAGTCATGGAGAACAGGGAGAGCTCAGTACAGCCTTGGTGTGATGGGCAGGCTGCTGTTGGATGCCTAGAGCTCCATCCCCAGGGCTTGCTCCAGCGCCTGTGGGTGGATCCGTGCCCCAGCCTGTGACTGTGAGGTGTGGAATCAGACTCCACAATCTTGCCTCAATTTATATAATCAAATGTTGCATATACATAAGATTTCCAAATATGCCTATACATATTCATAACCTAACCCCGCTTAATATTCACATTAGTTCCAAGAAGTCATTTCCATAAATCCCTCCGAACTGTGCTTGCATAGTGCCTCTTGGTGGTGGTTGTGGGGGTCCTGGGGATGAAGGCTTGGTAGTCTCCCTCGCTCTGAACTTTTTACCTTCTCTCTTTGCGCAGACTCAGTTGTTCCTTGGTCTTTGTCCAAACTATAGAGTTGGTTTTAGCTAGTTCTCATCACCAACTGCCCTTCAGGAGGAGCTGTACACTCCTTGGTTCAGTTAATTTACACAATAGTTAGTAAAACAAAGCATTATTTATCAAAAACAATCTAGGTAATCGTTAAGCAATTAGATCTACTAAAATTTCTTTAACTCCTTCCCTCACCTGGCTGTCAGATTGGGCTGGAGAGCAAGGGCAGGAGGGAAGAAGAGGGAACAGCAGGCACTGCTGGGAAGAGGTGACCACAGGAGCAGCCAGACCTTTCCAGTGTCATAAACTGAAGTCGGTGCAGCATGTATGAAAAAGCATGACAAACTTGCACCCAAAGGAAAATAAAAGCTTGAAACTGAATAGCTTTTATTCAAGCAACATTGAGTAAAGCAGTATCAGAATGCATGTCTCTGAAGACTGGCAGTAACAACCAAAACAGTCCCTTCCCTGAGCGGCTCTGAACTCAAGCAGTAAAATCTTGGGAGAGTTTCTGTAAAAGAATCACTACCTCTGCCTGGAAGGGTTTGCCATTTGTTAAAACCACTGACAAGCTTAAACCTCAAATCAGATCAATTTTCTAATTTGAGGAGAGTGCCTCCTATATAAGATTAGCGTTCTCAAAGTTCCCAGCTGCTAAAAACACCAGTTTCCAAGTATTGAAACCATCTAACATTTTATCCTAATGTGTTGTCAGAAGTTGACATCATCTAAATTAACACTCAATTAGCAAGTCCTATGCAGATATCATCAAAGATGCCAAGAAATCAGGAAGAAGATGGAGAACTGCTAATGTTTATTTAAATAAAAACTTACAGAATTACTAAGGAAAAAAGGCATTTGCAGACT
>NC_051209.1:3873548-3929452 GCF_015220075.1 Falco rusticolus
GGGTTAAAAATTTGTTCTTCATGCTGTTTCCTTTGAGATAGTCAAGGGAATTTTCCCTTAAAACTATGGATAAGAGACAACTTTCTTTTGTACTACAGGACTAATAAGTAATGTGAAGCCAAGGACAGTCAGGAGCACTCAGATGTAGACACAAAGAGGTAGTAGGGTAGGGCATGAAAAATGTACACAGTTTGTTGAAAATGTTAACTAAATTTTTTTCTTCATTTAGTTCAAACCCTCATATCCAAAGGAAAGAGAGGATTTTTTTTTCTCCTTAAGTTCTATCTACTTTAAGGTTTTGCTAAGATGCTAATTCATAATAAGGATATAGCTTGGACTTTATTACAACTATCAATAGATAGACAGGCTTTGATAGCAGACAGTGTAATCTGTTAGAAACAACACAGTGAATTCATATCTGCAAAATCAGCAAGAAAAGAAAGTAAGCATTGGCTATTCGCTGAAACTGTTCAAACAGATTGAGAGGCAGGAAAGTGAAGAAATTGTATTTCAATGTTTTAATTTAATTGCTCTGTAGGGGAAAAAGGAAAATAAATAAGATTGGTAAAACTGGAAACAAAATTACAGCACAACCCATTTCAACTGTGTTTTTACTTGCTTATATTTAGCAATAACATTGTTTCCATCAGCAGCTCAAAAAAATATTTCCTTTTCCCCCATACAATCATGCCAAGACTGGATAAACAGATAGAATTCCTCACAGAATTAGTGAAAACATGATACTCAGTTTATGCCAGTGCAACTGCAGGTAGATACAGGTACATGTAGTCACTCACAGATACATCTTCCCTTTATTAGTCTCTCCACTTACACAATGCACAAATAGAATTAAGAACTGTAACCAAAACACAACTAAGACATTTTGCTGGTAGTGTCTACAAAGCAGTGTTAGAAAATGTATGCTAGGTCAATTATCCATAACTTGCCTGAGACTTTGAAGCACCATTTGGCTGGATAACCACACAGGAGCTACAGGTCCTCCCAGGAGCAGAACATGACATTATCATTTTTAGCTGTGGTAGTTTGACCCTGGCTGAATGCCAGGTGCTCACCAAAGCTGCTCTATCACTCCCCTCAACCAGACAGGGGAGAGAATATATAACAAAAGGCTTGTGGGTCAAGATAAGGACAGGGAGATCACTCAGCAATTACCATCACAGGCAAAACAGACTCAATGTAGGAAATTAGTTTAGTTTATTACCATTCAAATCAGACACCACCACCCCACACCTTCCCCCCACTCCTCCCTTCTTCCCAGGCTTAATTCCCAATTTTCCTACCTCCTCCCACTAGTGGCATCGAGGAACAGGGAATGGGGTTTATGGGTAGTTCATCACACATTGTTTCTGCTGCTCCTTCCTCCTCACGCTCTTCCCCTTCCCATGGAAGACAGTCCTCCACGACCTTCTCCAACATGACTCCTCATGGGGTGCAGTTCTTCACGAGCTGCTCCAGCATGAGTCCCCCATGGGGTCACAAGCCCTGCCAGCAGACCTGCTCCAGTGTGAGCTACTCTCTTTTCACAGGTCCACAGGTCCTGTCAGGTGCCGGCTCTAGCACAGGTTCTTCCCATGGGGTCACAGCCTTCTTTGGGCATCCACCTGCTCTGCCTTTCTTCAGGCACATCTCGCTGTGTCAGGCATTTTCAAATCAGCTCATGTCTGCCCCAATTGGGTAATTCAGACCAACACAGAGTTCAAGACCCTCAAAGTGCTTAATCCTTTACTGCTTTCCTCAAACATATTTTCTCTTCTTTCACAATGGGAGGAACAATGTACAGAGAGATCAGAGTAACTTGTCCAGCATCCCAGAGGAAAACAGAAGCAACACTCAAGAGGTCCAGGTTAGCAGAGCTTCAACTATTGTGTTGTGTGCCCCTTCAGGAATTTTCTTGAGAGCAACCAGTATTATCAAAGCTGACAAAAGATAAAGCTATTTGTTAAAAAGAGAACTTCCCAACACTTGCACGTTTCCTCCCATACAGTAAGTGCTACTCTGATCCTCTCCCCAAGGGCTCCAAGTCTAGTCCTGGAATAAATGCCACAGAAAATATAAATAGATGAAAAAATTTGAAAACCTACCAGGCTACAGAAGCACACTAGCAGATCCCATTATGGTCCTGGGAATGGGAACCAGTGGAGCAGAGGCAGAGCTGTTTGCATGCATTGCGCACTTACATGGAGCCACGCAAACAAGAGAAACACCTGTATTAACCCAGAAATAAAAGACTGAGCACTCACAGGGAACAACCTTGCGCATACTGCTCACAGCCATTAGGTCTGCCCAGCTGCCTCGCCAGAAGGAGCTATGGAAATGCATGACGAACAGAGAAACAGAAAGCCAAGGACTGCTGGGAGCAGCTGGATGCATGGAGAGCTCCTTTGCTCTTCCTAGGGCTAGCCGGGGGGAGTGAAGAGATGTCCCCCTTTCTCATCCTGCTCCCCGGGGTCTGTATAGCCAGTGAAGAGATATTTGAATGCATTTGAATTCAAGGATTTCAAATGCTTTTAGAAAGAAACCACATGTACATCTGCTCTAGTGAGGAAAGAAGCCTGACTTCCCACCACAGTAAGAGATGCGCTCTCCATGAGGAATGGCTTTTATGTGTGTGGTGGTTTGACCTTGGCTGAATGCTAATGAATGACTATCACTCCCCTCCTCAACTGGACAGGGGAGAGAAAATATAACAAAAAGCTCATGGGTTGAGATAAGGACAGGGAGATCACTCAGCAATCCATCATGGGCAAAACAGACTCAACTTAGGGAAATTAATTTATAACCAATCAAATCTGAGTAGGATAATGAGAACGAAACCCAAAACTTAAAGAACACTTTCCCTCCACCCCTCCCTTCTTCCTGGACTCAACTTCACTCCTGATTTTCTCTACCTCCTCCCTCCAAGCAGTGCAGGGGGGTAGGGAAGGGGATTTACAGTCAGTTCATCACATATTGTTTCTGCTGCTCCTTCCTCCTCACACTCTTCCTCTGCTCCAGTGTGGAGTCCCACCCACAGGAGACAGTCTTCCGTGAACTTCTCCAACATGAGTCTTTCTCATGGGCTACAGTTCTTTACACACTGCTCCAGTGTGGGTCCCTTCCACAGGTTGCAGTCCTTCAGGAACAGACTGCTCTAGCTTGGGTCCCCCACAGGGTCACAAGTCCTGCCAGCAAACCTGCTCCAGCATGGGCTTCTCTATCCACAGGTCCTTCCTATGGGGTCACAGCCTTCTTTGGGCATCCACCTGCTCTGGTGTGAGGTCCTCCATGGGCTGCAGGTGGATATCTGCTCCACCCTTAACTTCCATGGGCTGCAGGGGGACAGCCTGCCTCACCATGGTCTTCACCACAGGCTGCAGGGGAATCTCTGCTCTGGTTCCTGGAGCACCTCCTTCCTCTCCTTCACTGACCTGTGTGTCTGCAGAGTTGTTGCTCTCATATAGTCTCACTCCTCTCTTCAGCTGCAAATTCCTGTGCAGATTTTTTCCCCCTTCTTAAATATGTTATCACAGAGGCGCTACCACTATCGCTGATTGGCTCATCTTTGGCCAGCGGCAGTTCTGTCTTGGAGCTGGCTGGCATTGGCTCTATTTGACATAGGGGAAGCTTCTAGCAGCTCCTCACTGAAGCCACTCCTGTAGCCCCCTCACTACTAAAACCTTGCCACGAAAACCCAATACAATGAGAAACACACAAATAGCTGAAACAGCTTAGGGATGGCTGGGATGAAACAAAACAGCAAATGAAATTCACTCAAGGCATTGATCTCCTGTGCCTGATTGTATGGTACCTAAGGGCAGGTTTCTAGGACAGCTAATTTCTGAAAGCCCCATAGAGCCATGAATCTGGTTCAAAACTGACTGGAAAGTCTTTGGCCTGCTGTTGCATATCCATCCTGAATAACAGGACTCTTCCCTTTCTGGAGACCCAAGCTCTTGATAGTCATCAACCCTCTCAGAGGCAAAAATATGAGGCTAATTTCTAGTGGCAAGATTTTCATTTTCCTTAGTGGATAACAGCCAATACCTTTGGCTAAAGCAAGAACAACCATGACGAATTACAAAGGGTGCCTCATCCAATAATATCGTCAAGCAGAACTTTCTCTCCTCTGGCTATACCAAAGGAGAACCACCACTCACCATATGCACAGGGCAATGCTGCCTCAGTGGTTTTATTTTTACCAACAGAGACACAGAGAGACTGCTGTATCTCCTAAATCAGCAGTTCTCAACTGTGATAGACCAGACAACTTTTATTTGTTTATGAAACTGTTTGAACAAAAATTAAGTCTTTTGGATGATCACAACAAACAAAAAGGTAGAGAAAGTCAAGCATAACCCCAGCTATGTCTGGAAACCACAGCTCAGGGAATTTTGGTTTTAGATCCAAGCATACATGTCTTATCATGCCCTGTTAATTCTGGAAGCATTGAGGAAAAAGGGAGGGGAAACCTAAAAGATGAGAAGTTTTTAATTTCTTGAAACTTTTTTATCTCTAAGCAACTTTCTGCTTCTGCAAACTGGAGTCACAAATCACTGTAAAGAAGGAATGGGATTTGTGCTCCAAGTTATCATTTCACTGCCACTGAAAACTATTTTAAATTATTCATCAGTGGAAACTCAGTGTAGTGCCCAGTTCTTGGTCTAACCACTGAGACCAAGTCACTGGGAAAGTGGCTGTTTTCTCAGGCAGACAGATTTAGGAGGTAAATCACAGAATAACATCTGCATTTAATAAAATTAAAACCATGCAAAAAATCACCTATAAATGTAACTGGCTAGCCCACCAGCCTTCCCCATTTAGGATTGTTGCACAGAAAAGTCCTGCAAAAGGTTAGATTCAAGATCTGGTCAGACAGCCTGGAAATTTGCTTCTGGTTTATGCTAAGGAGCATGTGCCAACAGCAATGCTTTCAACAGGCTGTTGGAAAAGTTTTGTGGATATTAGGTCTTGTGGCTCTGAGAAACAGGAGGCTAAGATCTGTCTGGTTTTGCCAGGTCATATACAAACTAGAGCCTGATATGCATGAAATGATCACAGCCCAATTAGAGGATTGCCTGTGTAACTAAGCCTGACTACAGAACAGAGACAACATAAACTCTGTAAAAATAATAATCTCTACTCCACCCTTTAAACAAGCAACCTCAAGAGCACAAACATTGCTCTGGATCAGCTACAAAGAGTGGCATTCAGCAGCTGGGCTCATCTCCTCAGATTCCCTTGCAGAGTGGCTCTTAGCAAAGCTATTAACCTTACCAATACCAAGTTGTGAAAGCTGTAACATGGTTATTCTGTTCCCAAGGGCACATATCTGACCTTCCTGAGACTGTCCTTCAAGCAGCAGTAATTCAGGTCTTCCCCACAACAGGCTATAAGCAGTCTCAGACAACCTTCATTCCCAACTGCACATTTTTAAAAAAATCTCATGATGTGCCTCCTTCCACTGTGTTCCATCTCCACCCTACTTTTGTTGAACCTACTTTTGGGCACCTCATTGTCATTGTGTGCTCCAGCTTTTGGTATCACCTCTCAGCTATGACACAAGTGCCACCTTGCATCCAGCACCTAGGAGATCATGCATCTTCTCACAGGCAGAGAAATCCTAGCCCTTATTTCTGGTCTTTGCTGGACTGTTACTCTGTGCACAAGTAACTGAAAACTGTCATGGTACATTGGTACCTCTATCCTCCTTCATCATCAAAAAAGAATTACAGTGTCCATTAAAAGAGAACTCCAAGGGAGAGGGCAAGTCATTGTATATTGTATTATGCAACTGAAATCGTTGCTCTTAGGAAGGTTATTATATAAGCTATTAGCCAAAATCTCCTTTCATCTTAAAGCAATAATTGCTCCTTTTTGCAATCATGAGAGATGAAGGAACCATGCAACAAGTTTCTTGATTTTCAGGTACTGTACCAGGGCAGAGTCCCTACTGCTGGGTTAAAGAGAACAGGCTTATTTTTTATAGCAGTGATATTATAGGATTTCATATTCATAATATAACAGTGCCTTGCTGAGATCAGAGCTACACTGAGTGAACTCTATACAAAATCAAAGCCAGGGATCTTTACCCAACAAGCTCAACATTTTCATATGGATCAGAGAATATGTGAGTGAAGGGAAGAGGTATTTGATAGGCCTGAAGCTCACAGTGGTTAAATATCTACATTTCACAGCCAGTCTGGGACACAGACAAAAGATAAACCCTAATTACTTGAGTGTCAATCTAATGCTGTAACCTGCTTGGTGCCAGTGTGCCAGCTGCTCTGCTGCACAAAAAAGCCCATCCCTGCCTTGAAATGCAGCCAGAGTCTGACAGGGTGCACTGAGTGTGGCTGCAGCAGGAGGAGTGGTGAGAACCAAATGGGACAGAAATGTAAAAGGTAAAGATCCCTGCTCAGAGCAGGCACATGCCCAGCTGCTTGGCAGACAAGTGGGTTTTATTACTTACTCAAAGGAGGGGGTCTCCAGGGCACCATGTTATAAAACTGAACATTTTCAGTGTGTAGATGCTCCCTCTTCTATGGAACTTTTCTGGGTGCTTTGCCTGGAGATGATTTGTGCTGGCAATCACATGCATTTTCATCTCTGAAATGGACTAGCTTATACTGAGTATGAGGGCTTTAATTTAAAAAAACCTGAGGCAAGACCATTCAGATACACCATCATAAATGGATTTAGCCCTATTCCCTCCTGCCTGTTCCTCTATTATTAAAGATCTTCTTTATCATGTCTTTTTGCCTCAAAAGAGCTAGAATCCTCTTTCCTTCTGAAGAAATGAAATGCAAGAAATACACTTTTGTGGTCATGGGTTGTGTCTTTTGTGCCTGGTACTGAGCTCAGACTCCTGTTAGCACTAAACAAACATTACATGGCAACTGGAATTTGCTAACAGATGTAAAACATTTCAGATGTCCCTGGACCAGTTATTAACGCAAAATTATTTTTTTTCTGGCATCACTAACATCGAGTCCACTTAAGATATGTACTGACATATATCCATTTTCATACAGTAGATGCAAGGCCTGAAATCAAAAATCCTGAGGGTGAATTGAAATTAATTCTGCCTCAAGTCCAGTAAATTTTTAACTTGAAGATAAAGTTCAATAAGATCCTGCCCTTTTCTAAAAGCAGCATTTGATATTATCACCATAAGGAGAGAGAAAACAAGAAACGAGGGGTCCAAAAGGATGCTGCTGCTTTGCCCAGTATGTACTACATTTGTGGTCAAATAGCACTCTTGGGACAGATAACATTAAACCAGAAAATATTCCCTTTTAGGTCTTTCTGGAAAGGGACAGAAGCTGCCTTGTCTCTCCCTTCCCCATCTCCAGCAATAATACCAGTTCTGGTTTGTCCTTCACTTCCTCCTCCAGGTCTCACCCACCTACCTTGGCTCTGGGCAAGGGGCGAGGACTCACTATATCTCAGAAATGCCTTGCAACAGATTATTTCTCAAAAAAGCATCTATATCTTTTCACATTCGTTTTCCATCCACTTCAGGATGAAAATATTCATTTTTCAAATAAATTAGCAGTGGAAATTCTGTTTCTTACTAATTTTGGAAAACTTTAATTTTGGAAATTTTATTTTTGCAAATTTGGTTTAAAATTTTGCATGAATTTGTATCCTGGTTTTTGTAATAGTAGTTCACAATATTTTGACCAAAATCAGCATACCAAATAAAGCAGCTGAAATAGTAATTTATTTTTATTTAAAAAACTAGTCTGATAGTGACTGGCTGGCACATATCATATCCTTTACTAGAAAACAGTATCTCCTAGACACTGGTAATGCCACAGCTTGATACAATTGCACACATTGTTAATAAAAGCGATACACAGTGATAAAAATAAATACATACAAATAAATACATACAAATAAATACAGCTCTGAAAAAAACTTTGAGAAGCTTTTCAATTCACAGTTATTTCCCTCATGGGAAATTATGTAAAACTAAATATATTTTTCATACTCAGTGTCTACTGTGGTAAGATAAAACCCTGGTACTTAGGAAGATGCACCCTAAGAGGCTGCAGGAAGCTGGTCCACTTTAAGGATACACTAGTAGCCCTCCTGTTTGACTTCTTCCAAACATTCATCTCTGCAGGGATTTCTATTGCAAAGTCCATTGAGGGTTACGCTGCAGAGAATGGCTGCTCCCTATCTCCACATCCATTTATTTAGGTGACACGTGGAATTAAGAGAGAGGAAATTATGTAGACTCTGGTTTCTACTCCAGATTTAGGGTTCCCCTCAGTGGCTTTTGGGGTGCTCTCAGGATGCACCTCTGTACTTTGCTCTTCTTCCTACCTCTCATTAAAAGGAATATCTGGGCCATTGCCATTAACACATTTCATCATCAAAAGACTGCATCAGACCTTCATACTAACTTGCTTCTAGCATATTTTATAAACCGCTTGAGAGAGGGCACTATGCATTGCTCCTCTGCCCACTCCCCCAAGAGGTCCATGTAGAAAGGACACCAAACCCCAAGCTTCCCCAAGCCAATCATGTGTTGTGACAGAGCACAAACTTTGCAGCTTGTTCTGTTGCAGATGTCTTTCTGTTCACTGGCACAGTCCACAGCACTTTTCCAAGGTAGTATGAAATGCAGGAAAAGTAAACAAAGTGTGTCTTCCTCTGCCTGCTCTGCAGGTGTAAGACATGCTCCCAAGCATGCTCTCAGGGACTCACGTGCTGTATTTGCATTCCTTAGGTTGTCACCTGTGACAATGGCATTACCAGACTGTAGGACAAGGCCTCAAGGATAAGAGTCCAAGTACTGATAGCCTGATGAATAGAGACTTGTTAGAACTTGTAGGGCACAAGCCCTGGGAGCAAAGGAACAAGCTAACTGCAGACCCCTGAGCCGTCACAGTTGAGGAGGCAACCAGACGGACAGAGAAACGAGTAGCCAGATAAGGGAACAGATGGCGCCAATATGTAATTAAGAAAGCCGCGCAGAAAGAAACTCCCTAACCTTGGAATAGAAATTATTGCTAGGTCAAGATAAACTAGTAAGTACCTATTGTTCTAACGGTGTGCCTTAAATATTAACCAATCAGTGTTTTTTACGCTTAAGATTTAACCAATCAGTGTGTAATATGTAGAAGGTAGAAACATATATAATTGTAAGAAAATCACTAATAAATGGACACTTGCTTGCATCAAGCTGCGTCCCGTCTCTTCATTCGCCGCACCAGACCACACTCACCTTTCCATTTCTTCTTCCAATATTTTAATCCAAATAGAGACATCCCAAGAATTTATTTTAGTCCAACTCTATGGTATTTCTGCAAGGCAAAAGAGGTCATTTTCAATGGGGGTTTCTCATCACATGGCATGACATGATGTAGCACGTGCATGTAATTATGCCCTTTAAAATGGGAGAACCTAACTCCTAAGCACCATGGCCAACAGCTAAATTTTATCACATAGCTTATTTTAAATGCAAAATCATCTCAGGTTTGCAAGTTGCACTGCATTGGTGCAATTTGGGAACTTCTCTGTGCCCACTGTGCTTGAGAAAGATCCTTTTTCTGTTCACTCATGTAGATTCAACTGTTTCTGCTCACCAGAACAAATGCTTTGGCAACACCTCTACCAAAAATTTCCTCTGTTCATGGAGCTAAACCACTTAAAATTACAATACTCAATGCTGCAAACTAAAGCTTTCTCAACCCGGCTGACCAACCTTACTGACATGAGTCTATCATTTTCAACATATTCCTTCCATGTTTTAGAATTATTATTATCTTACAATCCCCTCCTAACTAGGATTGAGAGCTCCCCATAAACTGGTAGGAGGAGCAAGGCACACTACCCACACACCTAGAGATAAAGACCTCAGATTTCCTAGAGCACCAGGAGCTGCAGATCTGATAATCACAGTCCACTGGCAGCACAAGGATGCAAAAGGTTGTCTGGTTTTAATCATCTGATATGGCTATATGGCTGAACTCTGGCGAAGAGGGTCCCCCATGGAGAGTTGGCCAAGTCACGACAATCACACCAATATGGCTACATGCCGTGCTCCCTTTATTAAACAAACAGGTCATATTTATAACTTAAACCGACCGCTCACCCGAATTTACACACAGGTGATTGGATAAAAGTCTCTGGGCCACGTGGGGTCCATGTTGCTGATTGGTGAGCATGCTGCAGGCACCTGATCAGAGTGAGCTGATGAGAGTGTGTTGATTTCTTGGTTCCCAGGACTTGCTCTGCACCTGGCTTCTTGTTTGTGCACAGCTTGTTTTCCTTCTCCCATTGCTTGTTCCCAGGACGATTTAAAGCTGCTCTGCAGCTTCAACTAACAGGCCTGGGTTGTCCAACCTGGACAATGGTAACATATGTCCTCGGTCCTGTAAAAATCTCTCTAAACTCTGGATTTTTCTGTATTTGCCAAATGTTTCAGAAAGACTATTTGCAGCTACCAAACCTCTCCCAGCTGTGTACTCAATTGACAAGACACATAATTTCAGCAGAGGGGAAATAAAAGGATGTTTATATTTGTGGGGGAACAGAGAAGAGAAGGTTTCTCTTCTCTGAAGATAAGCCTTCTTTCAGCAGTAATAACATCAAACAAACATTAGAGTTAAGATCCACATCTTAAAAACAAAACCCTGAAACTTCCTTCAGCTCTGACACATGGATTTTGTTAATTATTGTGATTCTTTAATCACTGGTTTCTGGCATGACCACAGTATGACAATGAGACTGTAACAATACATTATTTTGGCATGGAGGGCATCTTTAATTCCTTGAGCTTCACAGTGCATTTGATTAGGATTGCATTAATTGAACATCTTCACTCAGCAGCAAATTTCAGTTGCCATCATGGCCAGCTTGATTAAGCACAAATATCCTAACAGGCTCACCATTCCCATAAAACCTTGTCTTTTAGGGCAGACATGGGTCATAACTTTGCTATATCCATTTGTATCAATTACCTCTCCAGTACATCATTTCCAGCGCACAGATAACTGCTTACTTAGGTAAAGCCCAGGAGTTATGAAATCTTCCCAAGCTGACCTGATCCTCTATGCAAAACTCCGTCCTTGGCTTGCCTAAACCACAATGTCATTTGTGAATGTGTCAGTATTCAATGGACACACACAATGACATTAAAGGTTTGACGCACTTCTATTGCACTAAAGTATATCCTTTATTTTCATAATATTACAAATATCTTTCTTTGCTGGTTTGTTACTGATTCACACATCTAATCCTCATACTCTTTTACCTGGCAGATTTACCAATATCACACTGGCTATAGCTTCTGTGCCTGTCTTCTCACAGCCCAGTTTGTGCCAGTACACCTTCATACTTCCAGGTGTCTGTTTTCAGTCTGAGAGTTCATTGACCTTCAGCTGCAAGTATGAAAACAAACCTAAGAAAATGATGGTGGAGTTGTCCCTTTTGGTGGCGCTCCATGTACTGGTCCCATTTGTGTTAGTTATCACAAAGTCTACAGCCAGATGTGGTCTCTTGGCTGACCTTAGCTCTGCCTGCCTTTCAGTTGCATGTCTTTTTCTTGGGGCATTTTGGACTCTCAATCCTACCTGCAAGGTCCAAGATCTTTGCACCCGTATCTATCAACAGTCTCCCTCAGGGTATTTTTTTTCCCCCCAGACTCCACTTGTAATGAGAATTCATGTCTCTGTTCAGTTTTCTTTACGTATCTCTCTACTTTTTAAATCTGAGATGCAGTTTCCCTTCCAAAATTGCAACAATGGGTCTTCAGCCTCATATCACTCACATATACTGCTATGGTTTTAATTTCCCTTTATGCTTTCTGGAAAAAAAATTTGTGTCTCATGTTTCATTTTCATGAGGCATGAAGTACTTCTCAAATTTTGGTAAGACACTTTCACAGCCTCCTATTCCTGAATTAATTGAAAACCCATAAAACACATGAAAACTTTCTATAGTAAAAAAAAAAAGGCAGTTTCTGTTTGCCTTCATTTTCCCTGGCACCAGCTATTTTTCAGATGCAAAGTGAAGCACTGCTGAAATCTCCTCAAGTTGCCTTCCACAGTCTGTGTAAGCCTTTATGGACTTTTTTTTTTTTTTCCTGTTCCATTTTCCACTTGATTATTTTGGATTTTTCATTTCTGTTTACTTCAGGTACCTTGTGCTGTTCAATAATCAACCAGGGCTCACAGTATTTGAGAGATACCTTTATTAATCATCCAGGTCCAGCTCCTCTGCTTAACAGGATGTATTACTTCCCCATGTTTCCAGAGCCTATAGCAAAAATTATTTAAAGTTTAAATTCCCAGTTCCTCATTTATGGGGATTTGGGGGTATAAGCTATGAGTAAACTACCCCTTCTCACTATAGAAGGCTTTTGTAGCTACAGTGCTCTACAAACTGTCTAGCTATGGCTTACACTTCTACAGAGACAATCCATCTGCGTTATGGCTACTAACAGTTTAATCATGGGCTTTGAGCACTTTAATATCCACAGAGATATTCTTTATCTTTACTTTGAGGTTGACAGAGAACTGGAACAGGCTGCCCAGAGAAGTTGTGGAGTCTCCTTTTCTCTGGAGATATGCAAAACCTGCCTGGACATGATTCTGTGCAACCTGCTCTAGGTGACTCTGCTTTAGCAGCGGGTTGGACTAGATCATGTCCAGAGGTCCCTTCCAAGTCTGACCATTCTGTGATGCTGTATTTTAAACTTTAAGGATATTTCCACTTTGAGATAGCAAGTTTAACTTTGATTTACATCATTAAAATTGGGAATAGTATAGAAGAATAAAATGATAACTAATATTTTCCCAGAAGACTTTCAAATTTTGAAAATTCTTACTATATAGGTGAAGAAGTACAAAGAAAAGCTACTATCTCTATACTTGTCTTGATAAGTTTATGTATTATGTGGGGCCTAAGCATGACACAAATGCTATGGAATAAGGGCTGCTATAGTGCTCAGCTGTAAAAGAACTCAGATGCTCAGTTAAAGATTTTGGACTCAGATCAGCATTTACCATGAACTTGTACACTGCCATTGCAGAAGGATATGTTATGACCCCATATGATTGGAAAGTGGTGTGTCATATGACGCTTACCTCTATGCAGTATACAGTTTGGATAACAGAGTACCGAGACCGAGCTACTATGCAATGGACAATTTAACGAACATGAAAAATATAGGTGTGGATGAACTGGTGGGGGAGGGCAGATATTCTGCTGCGGTAGCGCAGGTACAATTGCCTAGAGAGGCACTTGAACAAGCCACCTGGATAGCTCTTGCCTCCTTAAGAATGGTCCCTGGGGGAAAGCCTGAACAGTCATTTTCAGCTGTCCAGCAAGGGTCCCAAGAGCCTTATGCAGACTTTTTAGATCTCCTGCAAAATGTGATAGATCAACAAGTAGAGTCAGAGGAAGCCAAACAATTACTTCTCGTGCAGCTCACAGTTGAAAATGCAAATGCAGATTGTCAAAGAGTTTTGCGTCTGCTTCGGAATAGTAACTCTTCATTAGCAGATATGATAAGGGCTTGCCAGGATGTTGGCACCAAGGCTCATCGCGCAGATATACTTGTTGCTGCCTTGTCACAGTGAATGGTAGTGGCAACTGCACAACGAGGCTCTTGTTTTAATTGTGGTCAAATAGGTCACTTCAAAAAGGAATGTAGGGCAGGAGATAGGAAAAAATCAAATGGGCCCAAGACTCCCTTAAGACCTTGCCCACACTGCCAAAAGGGGCATCACTGGGCCAATGAGTGCCATTCTAAATTCCATCAGGACGGCCGTGCCCTTTCCCCAAATCACGTAAACAGGAAATGCAGTGCGAAACTGCTGCACGCCCAGACAAAAAATCTGGCAGCGATGACGGTCCAACAACAGCCTCAGACCTCTGGTCAGCCACTCGCGGCAGTGCCAGACTGGACTTGGCCGTCTCCCAGTCAATCTTAATTACTGATACTGCTGTGCATTTGCTCCCAACCAGAGTCTGGGGTCCCTTAGGGAATGACTGTAATGTGCTTTTGTTGGGATGCTCTTCAGTCACACGCTCAGGGCTGTTTATACTTCCTGGAGTGATTGACACCAATTACATTGGTGAAATAAAGATTATGGCTTGGACCTCATCCCCTCCGTGTCATATTCAAAAGGGAGAAAAAATAGCTCAGCTTGTATTATTTTGAAATGTGGGTCCAAAAGGGAGAGGCAAAAGGCAAGGTGGGTTTGGCAGCACCGACCCTCCACAGATTATGTGGGCACACCAAATTACTCACAACCAACCGTTATTAACCTGTTATATTAAGGGAAGACCCTTTTGGGGCCTAGTGGACACTGGTGCTGATGTTTCAGTAGTTTTGTAATCAGACTGGCTGAAAGAGTGGCTTTTGAAAGGCCCCACATCAGCAATAGTAGGTGTTGGGGGAATACAGCTGCCTAAACAAAATGCCCAACCAGTTTTAGTACTTGGCCCCGAAGGACAACGAGGACATATCATTCCATATGTCATGCAAGTCCCCTGCACCCTGTGGGGACGTGATTTGTTGAGCCAATGGGGGGTTACCTTGAAGAAAAATTTGTCCTAAGGGCCACTGGGGTGCAGCCAATGATTAAACTCACCTGGGAAACAGATACACCGGTGTGGGTGGAACAGTGGCCCTTGCACACAGAAAGGCTGCACAAATTGCGTGAACTGGTGCAGGAGCAAATCAAAGCAGGCCATATTGTGCCCTCCACTAGCCCTTGGAATACTCCTGTCTTTGTAATACCAAAAAAGAGTGGCAAGTGGCAACTTTTATATGACTTGTGAGCTATCAATGCAGTGATTGAGCCTATGGGAGCTTTACAACCCAGCATCCCCTCTCCCGGTATGCTGCCAGACTCCTGGTCACTTATAGTGATTGATCTTAAAGACTGTTTCTTCACCATACCGTTACATCCTGACGATGCACCTCGGTTTGCAGTACGGTACCAGCAATTAATCATCAGGAACCCACCATGCGTTTTCACTGGACTGTGTTGCCACAAGGCATGTTAAACAGCCCCACCATGTGTCAAATGTTTGTAGCGCAGGCTATCAGTCCTGTTTGCAAAAGGTACCCTTTGATCTAATGGATGACATATTAGTATCGGCATCATCCTCCTCATTGGTCACTCAAGCCGTGATGGACCTAAGATGATCATTAAGCAACGCCAGTCTCTGTATAGTAGAGGAAAAGGTCCAAACTCAAGCGCCATGGAAATACCTCGGATGGAAAATTGTTGAGACAGCTATTCGTCCTCAGTCTTTACACCTTGCTACAAATGTCAGGACCCTCAATGACCTGCAAAAGTTACTGGGTACCAACAACTAACTGGGTGTGACCATATCTAGGAATAACTACACAAAACCTGGCACCTTTGTTTACCCTGTTAAAAGGAGACTCTAATTTGTTGTCGCTGCATACACTCACCTTCGAGGCCAAAAGGGTTTTGCAGACCACGACTAATAACATCCAGGAGTGTCAGAGTCATCACATTATACTAACTTTGCCTGTTTTGTTGGTTTTGATTTATAACGAATTTCAGCCTTACGCTTTTTTGTTTCAATGGGCAGCAGGATCCACTGAGAATTTTGCAGTGGATCTTTTTGCCTCGCTCTTTTTCCAAAACAGTGACAACTCTTATTGACATGTTGGTGCTCCTCATTCAAAAGTGTCGACATCATCTGCCGGAACTTATGGCCCGTGACCCAGCCACCATTTTCATGCCTTTGGCTAAGCAGGACTTTGGTTTTTGGGTTAAGCAAAGCTTCTCACTGCAGTCTGCTTTGGCTGACTTTAGTGGAACCATTGCCTTTGCTATTACTCGACATAAATTGCTTCACTCTTTAACTGATTTACCCTTACAATTGAAACTGCATATTTCTCATGTACCTATCCCAAATGCCCTGACTGTTTTTATTGATGGCTCGGGGCCTTCGGGAAAGGCTGTTTTGTCATGGAAAAATGAGCAAGGGCATTGGGACTCAGACGTTACCTTTGTTACTGGCTCTACACAAATAGTGGAGTTAGCTGCGGCTATTTGTGCCTTTACATTTTTCAGACAACAACCTTTAAACCTAGTTGCAGATTCTTTATATGTTGTAGGGATAGTGCATAGATTAGAATGTTCATTTTTTAAAATGGTTTCTAACCAACAGTTATTTGTTTTGTTGAAGCATCTTTTGTTCCTATTGGAGCATCGCTGTCATGACTATTTTGTTTTACATGTGCGGTCACACACCTCATTGCCTGGTCCCATTGTTGAAGGCAATAAGGTGATGGACTTTTTTACCGCAGCTGTTGTTACTCCCAGTGCTTATCAACAGGCTAACTTTTTTCACCAAAATGCTAAGGCGCTGCAACATTCATATCACCTGACACGAGAACAGGCCCAAGAGATTGTGAGGGGCTGTCCCAACTGTCAAAACTTCAGCCCTTTATCCCTTTATCCCAGTGTTAATCCTCGTGGCCTCCAAGCCCGAGAAATTTGACAAGCTGATATCACACATATTCCCTCATTTGGGAATCTTAAATATGTTCATGTTTCGGTTGACACCTTTTCACACTATGTTCTTGCCACTGCTCATACCAGGGAGAAAAGCCGTGACATTTGCTGTCATTGGCTTGCTTGTTTTGCTACCATGGGACTTCCTGATCAAATTAAAACCGACAATGGTCCAGCATATATAGCGCAACGCACGCGCCTGTTTTTGCAAAATTGGGGCATTATCCATGTGATGGACATTCCCCACTAGCCCACTGGACAGGCTATTGTTGAATGAACTAATTGGTCTCTTAAAGACATGCTGCAAAAACAAAAAAGGGGGAATAGCCTGGGTACCTCGCCACAGGAACAACTGTGGAAAGCTCTATATGTGATCAATTTTTTAAACCGCTCTTCCGACCACAGCATTGTGCATAAACATTTCTCTTGTCCTGCTTGGCGGGAACTGCCTTGAGTCTGCTACAAAGACCCAGAAACTAACCAATGGAGTGTTCTGGTAGAATTAATAACGTGGGGAAAATGGTATGCTTGTGTCTCTACAGATCGAGGGCCTCGATGGATCCCTGCTCGGCTCATTTGACCAGCTGATCATGGACCTCCTACCAATGACGAGCCAGAGAACAATCCAGAATAGTGCAAACAGACTAATGTGACTATTTTGGCCCTTGAAAAATTATTGATTGATGTACAATCAGTGTGACATGCCACTTTGCAAAATAGAGCTGTGATTGATTTTTTGTTATAAGCTCATGGGCGTGGATGGGAGGAGTTTGATGGAATGTGCTGTATGAATTTGAGTGATAATTCAGTGTCAATTCATCAAACTTTGAAACAGCTACATGATTTGACGTATAAGTTGAAGGAAGATTCCGGATGGAATCCTTTTGAAGGTTGGGATTGGACCCTAGGATTAGGTCCTTGCATACAAAAAATATTGTTGTGTGGGTTTGTTGTATTGCTAGGGGGTTGGGCCATTGTTATATGTCTACTGTGTTTGATGAACCTGATGCGAGCCATGATACAAAGGACTGTTCATCAAGCTATGACAGTTCAAATTCGCACAGCCTTAACCTTATCCAATTTAACAAACAAAAAAGGAGGAATTGTAATGGACAAAAATAAGTTGACCTTGCAGAGAAACAAGGCTGAATTGGCAGAACTGTTAGTGTACAGATAAGCCGCCAAATTTGGCAGTGAAACCGCAAGTGTGTGAACAGCTCGTAATGAGCAACTCCTTTGCTACATGTAGACAAATTCCCAGGTGCTCTGCTGCACGTAGGCATGTTCCAGGGCAGAACTTGGGTAGATAAGTGATTGTATATAACCAGCACTTATGTATGCAATAAACAATCTCACTTCTTCACTGACTTGGGGTCCGTGTCTTCATATGCCACAACTATCATTAATTTTTCCCATACCAATAACATTGACTCCAGTATTAGGGAACATTCCAGCAATTTACTGAGGACTTGTACAAATTGCTGAGCACTCTGGGCTCCCACAGATACCAGATAGATTTGCACACTGATGGTTGAATTAATTGCCACAAGAATATTAAGAGTAGGGTTTATAAAGTACTCCATTTCCTTATTAATGAGTAATTATTGCCACTTGTCCTGGTTTCAGCTGGGATAGAGTTAATTTTCTCCCTAGTAGCTGGTACAGTGCTGTGTTTTGGATTTAGTATGAGAATAATGTTGATAACACACTGATGTTTTAGTTGTTGCTAAATAGTGCTTACTCTAAATCTAGGTCTTTTCAAGTTTCCCATGCTCTGCCAGTGAGCAGGTGCACAAGAAGACAGGAAGGGAGCACAAGCAGGACAGCGGACCTGAAATAGTGTATTGGGTCTGGCTGAGATGGAGTTAATTTTCCCCATAGCAGCCCTCATAGTGCTGTGCTTTGTATTGGTAGCTAGAAAGGTGGTGATAGCATCCAGTGTTTTGGCTACTGCTGAGCAGTGCTTGCAGAGCATCAAGGCTGTCTCTCCAACCTTCCCCACCACCACCACCAGTAGGCTGGGGTTGGGAAGATCTTGGGAGGGGACATAGCCAGGACAGCTGACTCAAAGTGACCAAAGGGGTATTCCATACCATATGATGTCTGCTCAGATATAAAAGCTAAGAGAAAGGAGAAGGAAGGAGAGGCGTTTGTTATTTATGACATTTGTCTTCTGGAGCAACCACTGCGTGTGCTGAAGCCCTGATTCCTGGGAAGTGGCTGAACATCACCTGCTGATGGGAAGTAGAGAATAACATCTTTTCTTTTCCTTTCCTTCTGCATGCAACATTTGCTCTTGCTTCATTAAACTGCCTTTATCTTGACCCACGAGTTGGTTTTTCCGTCTTATTTCTCCCCCACCCCTGTTCTGCTGAGGAGGGGAGTGAGTGATAGAGCAGCTTAGTGAGTACCTAGCATCCAGCCAAGGGCAAACCACCACAACTAGCCAAGGGCTATTCCATACCATAGAACGTCATGTTCAGTATATATACTGGGGGAAGTCGGCCCGGAGCTGCCGATCGCTGCTTGGGGACTGGCTGGGCATCGGTTAGTGGGTGGTGAGCAATTGTATTGTGCATCACCTGGTTTTTTTCTTAGGTTTTATTCCTCTCACTCTCCTTTTAGTTACTACTACTACTATTATTATTATTTTATGTTGCGACGGAGGGAAGACACAGTCACTCAATATGAGTGATCAGCAGACTTCGTTTATTGTCTCTTACAGTCACCTTTTATGCCTTCTTATAATTAGCTCATACATATTACAAAAGTTAAGCTCATTATTGGTTAGATGCCTAAATACCAAGCCCGCCCCTTGTTTCTCTTCTGTAGTTATCTGTTCCCACCTGCAACATTCTTTTCCCACCAAAATCTTCCTGTTATTGTGTAACAAGGACAGCCAAAGACAGTGTATTTTTGCTTTACTTCAGATAAGCTGAGAGCGATGTGCATTTTTGTTCAGCCAGCTGGACTATGTCTATGTGACCCTTTTCAGCTAGCCAGTTATCCACAATTTTATTTCTTTTTATTTAAATTATCTAACTGTTCTTATCTCAACCCAGAAGTTTTACCTTTTTTTCCCCCCAATTCTCCTCCCCATCATACCAGGGCAGGGGGGGAGGGGGGGAGTGAGCGAGCAGCTGTGTGGTACTTAGTTGTCGTCTGTGGTTAAACCACACCACCAGTTATCATAGTGAGTATTCCTTTCTTTAACCTTGAATTGCTACTGAATGCACAGATAAATTTAGATCTGGCATTATTTTAATAAAGAGCACCTATTTTAGATAGGTAATCTATTCCTTAATTTTTTAATAAAAAACCCCCATTGCTCTTAAATTGAGGGAGAACATACTTAAGTTGTGTCTTGCACCTGTCATGGAAAAAAGTGAATACATTTTAGATCAGGTCAGAACAGAAGCAGTTTATTTTCTATAGCTATAGGAGAGAACACAGAGCAGTGGTGTAACAGACTCTGCTGATGTGAACTGTCACTGTAAAGTGAATACAAATTTTATATACACTTAGAGACATTATGCATAAGAGAGATAACAGGATGTGAGTTATACATATCTGTTACATACACAAGGCCACAGGACTGCTCGAGGCCAGTCTGGAGTCTGCTTTCTTTAGCACAGGGACTAATTTATCATGAAGGTTACACAGTAATTATACTTTCAGGAGACAGGATGAGAGTTCAGTCAAGCAGCACACTCAGGCCTTAGCATTTCTACTTCCACAAACTTCATGAGGAAAGTATTTTTTTTTCTTTACCTTTAGTGTCAATTAGAAAAGAAATAAATGTTATTGGTTACATTTTTTTCAATTACACTTGAAAATACATTATATAAAGTTATATACAGATATTTATTTGGTTTTGAGGAGAAAGCCAGCCATTCATCAATATGTTTTGGGTTTTTATGAAAAAACTTCTGATTTTAAATTTTCAATCAGTTTAGGTAAGGTATGCTTATTATATTCACAAGAAATATTTAAATTTTGAACCAGAACTCTTTAGTAACTATATGTAAACACACAATGTATGCTTCACATGTACTCTTAAGTAGTAACTACAGTTAGAACATTTTTGGGATTGTTTGGTTGTTCAGCCCAAAAAGGAACAGGAAAGGACCAAAAGGAAGAAATATTTCACAATCTGTTCATTGTAGTTATTAATATAAATTAAGTTTAAAATGTGAGTCTTCTGGAGTATTTTATTAGCTCCAGTGATAATTTCTAACAGAGATGAATGAGTACTAACTATAAGGGGTAAACAGGAACAAAGAGAATGATATTGAGGTGAGGATATAATTGGATAGAGACTGCAGAGCACTGAAATATATAGAAATGGGCTGTGAAATATTAGAGTAGTTCCATTAAGTCTGCAGCCTGACTCCCAGTTAGCTTTGATGGACATTGTCTACAGAAGCATCAGACCTATTGCATTTACAGTAGAATACAGGTAATTAGCAGATCCAGCTATGTGTTGGGAAAGTTTCCACTATTTCGGACCCTATCAGAAAACCACTGGGCACCACTGTTTTAAGTTTAAAGCTTTCCTAGATAAAAAAAAAACAACCAACAAAAAACAACAAAAAAACCCAAACACCAAAAAACTCCCACCCCAAAGTCCAACTCATCCTGACATACAAAACTAAAGAAAGCTTTTAAAAAAAACCAAATTTAAACTCCTAAAACAAACACCACCCCATCTTTAGTAATATAGTCAAAGTTATAAAAACTAAAAATAATCCTGATCTACCCCCAAACATCCAAGAGTTAAAGCTGATAAAACCACGGGTGATGAGTGGAACAAGAAGCAAGGGGGGGGGGGGAACAGTACAGATCTGACAAAAATATAAAAATCTAATATTGGACCTAACTATTTGTTACTAAAACTAAGGAGACAGGAAATCAAAAGAGAGGCCTTATTGAAATAACTGCTATCACATGGGAGCCACCACAAGACTTCTATCCATTTATCACAGAGATCCCAAAAAGTACCCTGACGCCATGGTTTAATCCCAGCTGGCAACCAAGCACCATGAAGCTGCTCGATCACTCCCCCATCACCCAGAGGGATGGAGAGGAGAATCAGAAAGGAATGTAAAACTCAAGGGTTGAGGTAAGAACAATTTAATAGGTAAAGCAAAATCCATGCACACAAGCAAAGCAAAACAAGGAATTCATTCACTACTTCCCATTGGCAGGCAGGTGTTCGGCCATCCCCAGGAAAGCAGGACTCCGTCACGTGTAACGGTTACTTGGGAAGACAAACACCGTAATGTCAGATGTTCCCCCCTTCCTTCTTCTTTCCCCAGTTTATATACCCAGCATGACGTCATATGGTATGGAATACCTCTTTGGCTGGTTTGGGTCAGCTGTCCTGGCTGTGTCCCCTCCCAATTTCCAGTGCCCCTCCAGCCCTTTGGCTGGCAGGGCCCAAGAAACCTAAAAGTCCTTGACTTAGTATAAACATCACCCAGCAACAACTAAAAACATCAGTGCGTTATCAACATTGTTCTCACACCAAATCCAAAACACAGCACTGCACCAGCTACTAAGAGGAAAATTAACTCTATCCCAGCTGAAACCAGGATAGGGTGTTGACCTTGGCTGGCTGCCAGGTGCCCATGAAGCCGTTCTGTCAGTCTCCTTCCTCAGCAGGACAGGGGGACCTCAACCTTATGTCGTATTACTGATATGATTGCTGGGGTACAGGTGATCTTGAAAAATTTTGCACCCCAGAACTCCCCTATAAGTTTCTGAATCATACTAGTGACACATTGTTTACTTTATATATTCCCTAAGATGAATCATTCTACCTTGATTCCTTGATTCCTCTACCTAGTTCCAATTAAGCACAAGCTCTTCCAATTAAGCACAAGACTGATAAAGTCTGCATACTGGAAAAACCAAGTAACATGTTTTTCACACTCTGCTCCAGTGCTTGCACAGCATCCTTGCCCTTGAATAGTTTTCATCACTTCCTGGTTCCCAGAAGAGTACTGGTACTCCAGCTGAACCTCTTCCTTTGAGTGGCTCATAGAATGCTTCTGACCGAAAGAAGGAAGCTTCAAAGCTACCTCAAAACTATGGTATCTGTGGTGACAAACCATGGTCTTGGTATTCAGAGATCTGCCATCTCTTGATTTCAGTACACATAGTATTCCAGAATTCCGGTACTTAAAGGGCGGCTACAAAGAGGACAGGGCCTCTTTCTTGACAAGCAGCCACATGGAGAAGACAAGGGGCAATGGGTAGAAGTTGCACCAGGAAAGGTTTCATCTTGATATAACAAAGACATTTTTTACAGTGAGTACAATCACTGGAACAACCTCCCCAGGGATGTGGTAGGCTCCCCATTGCTGGAGGTTTTCAAGATCTGATTGGACAGGGTGCTAGATAATCTCATCTAGGCTCCCTTTCCCATGAAAGGTTGGACCAGACAATCTTTTGAAGTCCATTCCAACCTGGGCTGTTCTATGACTTTATGATTTCTAGCAGCTAAAGAAAGAATCAGAATACTAGACACATCCATTATAGAGGAAAAAAATAATTGTTGTTTAAAGCCATAGGTCAATACTGGCTCCAGTCCTGTTTAACCTCCTCATTAATAATCTGGATGATGGGACAGAATGTACCTTCAGCAAGTGTGCTGATTACACAAAACTGTGAGTGGGTGATACACCAGTGGACCATGCTACCATCCAGAGGGACTTTGACGGGCTAGAGAACTGGGCAGAGAGGAACCTCATGCATTTCAACAAGGGGAAGTGCCAAGTCCTGCACCTAGGGAGGAATAAACCCCATGCACAAATATATGCTGAGGACTGACTGGTTAGAAAGCAGTTCCTCAGGAAAGGACATGGGGGTCCTGGTGGACACCAAGTTGAACATGAGCCAATAACATACCCTTGCGGCAAAAAAGGTTAATGGTATCCTGGGCTGCATTAGGCAAAGCATTGCCAGCAGGTCAAGGGAGGTAATCCTTCCCCTCTACTCAGCACTGGTGAGGCCACATCTGGGGTCCCCAGTACAAAAGAGACATAGACATACTGGAGAAAGTCCAGCACAGGGCCACTAAGATGATCAAGGGACTGTAGCATCTCTCCTATGAGGAAAGGTTGAGAGAGCTGGGACTGTTTAGATTACATCTAATTGTTACCAAAAGCGCAAGGATTACTGTAGATATTGGTAACTGTCAACACATATACCAGTTATGTTGCTGTGTTCCCAGCTACATGTATGAACCGGAAAGGGACATTGAAAGGCCTACCATTACTAATACAGTGGATAGGCCCACACACCTGTATCCAGTTGGACAATGGGTCTCATTTAACAGGCCAAAAGGTACAATAATGGGCTGCTGAGCATGAAGTAAGTACACTGGATATACCAAATAGCTTATCATCCCAGGGGAGCTAGCCTAGTTGAGTGAAGCAATGCCTTACTGAAGGAACAGTTACGTGTACTGGTCCCTTCTCACACTCTTAGCTTGCCAACAGAGCTACAACAATCCTCAGTGAAACTGAATAGTAAAGCACGCTTCCAAGGCTTCCTACCAGCTTCTGTTGGGTCATCAGCACTATGAGGTACAATCCAGGATGCTGACAGAGCCTAATGACTCACTGCGAGTTGGAGGCAAGTGCATGTACTGGACTTCTTGAGGGAATGTTGCCCTTGCAGAGCTCCTGTCAAAGGGACCAGGAGCCACATACCTAATCCTAGAGGAGCAGGCAGACACCCCTCATTATGTGCCTCAGTGTATGCTGTACATAAAATAATGCCTTTGTTTTATCTCACACAGAACCATTATGTGGAGCCTCACACGGCTGCTTTCACTCGCTGCATGCTATGTATCAACAAACATGACATGTCGGATGCTGTTGCCCTCCAGCTGCACTGAAGCTCCTTCCTGTCTACTACATTACGCTGTAGCCAAAGTGCTTACTATTATGATCTGTAAGTTATAATATCTCTGAGAAAGGTAAACTGTATGTGGATCAATGGGTGGAATGTAGTAGTCCTGACCAGAAGACTAGTGTACATCGAGGAGTTAGTGATCCACATAACAGTTAACCTGAGCTGGCCTAGGCCTGTACTGTGCTGCCCTATGCTGCTCATACAGCTTGGCCTTCAGGACTGTGTTGTGTTGCACAAATCCCTTGGCCGCAGGATAAATTTAGCTTGCTCATTGTAACACATGAGCCTGCGGGGTCCTCCCACTAGGTATCGGTGATTACATCACTTGCGTATCCTTGCCTTTCTCTAAAAATGCAGCAAGGAGTTCTCAGGAAAACAACCTTTGTGTTTGACAGTAGTAATGATGAATAGAGTTATTTCCTTGTAAGAAAATCCTATAATGGCTCAAATGACGAAAATGGGAGATTCTCTTCTATGGACGGGGTTTGCATGGCATGCTGTGCATCAATTGGAGGCCCATTTGATGCCACACTATTCAAGTTCCCACCATCTAAAGGGATGTAAGATTACCTGTACTATTCTCTCTTTATAGTGTTAGCTCTAATAAATAGCATTTTGAATGATCCTTACAGAGTCTGAGTGCCTTTCTTACTGGGATCATAGTCGACCAGCACCTCCTGGTACAAAACATCTGTCATCTAGGGAGGTTTGCTGCTTGCTGGCAACTGGAGAGACTGCTGAGGCTTGTCTGGCCCTTTGACTATTGCCTCCTACTACTCTTTCAAGTAGGCACCAATGATACTGCCAGGGGAGACATGAAAAGTATTGAGCATGACTACATGGCGCTGGGGGCAATGGTCAAGAGCATTGGTTCCCAGGTGGTGGCCTGAGGAGGACTGGATGGATACTGCAGGTCAACAATTGTTTGTGCAACTGGTGACAGCAGCAGGGGTTTGGTTTCTATGGAACCTTATTGGACATAGTATTCTCTTTAAGAATCAACAGCTGCTTGGAAGAGATGCAATCCACCTAAGTGAGGCAAAAGTATTTTTGCCAACATGCTGGCCAACCTGGTAAGGAGAGCTATAACCTAGGAATCACGGGGGAAGGAGAGAGCCCTCACAAATCAAGTTAGGAAGTGGTAGACGAAATATTAGCCTTCAGGAATACCAGTCCCCTGTGACCAGTGGGAAAGTCTGGAGCAAGGAAGACTTACCCTTGATGGAGGAGGACCAGGTGTTGTGGTTTAACCCCAGCTGGCAACTAAGTACCACACAGCTGCTCGTTCACTTTTCCGCCTGCCCTGGTGGGATGGGGAGGAGAATCAAAAACAGGTAAAACCCATGAGTTGAGATAAGAACAGTTTAATAATTGATATAAAGTAAAATATAATAGTAGTAGTAGTAGTAGTAGTAGTAATAAAGGGAGATAAAACCAGAGAAAGATAAATAAAACTAAAAAAAAAAAAAAGGTACTGCACAATACAGTTGCTCACCATCTGTTGACTGATGCCCAGCCAGTCCCCAAGCAGTGAACCCGTCCCCCCAGCCAACTCCCCCCAGTTTATATACTGAGCCTGATATCATATGGTATGGAATATCTCTTTGGCCAGTTTGGGTCAGCTGTCCTGGCTGTGTCCCCTCCCAATTCCTTGTGCCCCTCCAGCCTTCTTGCTGGTAGGGCCTGAGAAACTGAACAGTCCTTGACTTAGTATAAACACTACTTAGCAACAACTAAAAACATCAGTGTGTTATCAGCATTATTCTCATATTAAATCCAAAATACATCACTGTACAAGCCACTAAGAAGAAAATTAACTCTATCCCAGCCAAAACCAGGACACTAGGTTAGGGAGCATTTAAACTAACTGGACATACATAAGTCCATTGGGTCTGACAGGTTGCACCCACAAGTGCTGAGGGAGATGGCCCATGTCATTACAAGGCCACTCTCAATTATCTTTGAAAGGTCATGGTGATTAAGGGAGGTTCCTGAATACTGGAAGACAGGAAATGTCAGCCCTGTCTTCAAGAAGGGCAAGAGGGAAGATCTGGGGAACTACAGACTGGTCAGGCTCATCTTAATCTCTGGGAAGGTGAAGGAGCATATAATATTGGAAGCCCTTATTAAAAATCTTAAGGACAAGAATGTGACTGGGAGTAGTCAGAATGGATTTATGAAGGGGAACCAACCTGATAGCCTTCGACAATGAGATGGCTAGCTTTGTGTATGAAGGAAGAGAAGTTGCTATTGTTTACCTCAACTTCAGTAAGGCTTTTGAAACTGTCTTCCATAATATCTTCATAGACAACTTGACAAAATATAGGTTAGATAAGTGAACAGTGAGATGGATTGAAAACCGGCTGAATGGATGGGCCCAGAGCATTGTGATCAGTGCCACAAAGTTCAGTTGGAGGCAAGTCACTAGTGGTATACCCCAGGGGTCAATACTGTTCAGCCTTTTCATTAATGATGCAGATGGGGCAGAGTGCACCCTCAGCAAGTTTGCTGATGATACAAAACTGTGAGGAGTGGCTGATACACTAGAGTCTAGACGATCGTGCTGCCATCTAGAGGGACTTTGACGGGCTGGAGAACTGGGCAGAGAAGAACCTCGTGAAGATCTGCAAAGAGAAATGCCAATTCCTACAACTAGGGATGAATAACTCCTGGTACCACTACATGCTGTCAGCTGACCAGCTGGATTGCCAGCAGGTCAAGGGAGGTGATCCTTCCCCTTTACTCAGCACTGGTGAGGCCACACCTGCAGTCCTGTGTCCAGTTCTGGGCTTCCCAGTACAAAAGAGATATAGACATACTAGAGAGAGTCCAGCACAGGGCCACTAAGATGATCAAGGGACTGTAGCATCTCTCCTATGAGGAAAGGTTGAGAGAGCTGGGACTGTTTAGGCTAGAGAGGAGAGGGCTCGGGGGGGCTCTCATCAATGTATATAAATACTTGAAGGGAGGATGCAGAGAAGATAGAGCCAGGCTCTTTTCAGTGGTGCCCAGTGACAGGACAAGAGGCAATGGGCATGAATAGAAACACAGGAGGTGCTGTCTGAACTTAGAGGAAACCTTTTTTTACTGTGAGGGTAACTGAGCACTAGAACAGGTTGCCCAGTGAGGTTGTGGAATCTCCCTGCTTGAAGATATTCAAAAGCCATCTGGACATAGTCCTGGGCAACTGGCTCTAGGTGACCCTACTTGAGCAGAGGTGTTAGACTAGATGATCTCAAGTTGTGTCTTTCACCATCAATTATTCTGTGATTCTCTGTGATTCTGTAATCCATCACAGAATGCCGTTAGCCTTATTTGCAACCATGGCACACTGCTTGCTCATGTTCAGCTTGCTATCTACCAAGACCCCCAGGCCTTTTCAGCAGAGCTATTTAGTCCCCGGTCAGTCAGTTCTCAGCCTGTATCATGGCAAGGAGTTATTCCTTCCCATGTACAGGATTTGGAATTTATCCTTGTCGAATTTCATGAGGCTCCTCTCTGCCCAGTTCAGTGACTAGTTCAGTTTCTGCCCATTCCTCCAGGCATGTCTTGAGGCCTTGCACTCTAGCATATCAAGTGCTCCCCTGCAATTTTGTGTCATCTGAAAACTTGATAAGAGTGCATTCCATTGTCTCTTCCAGGTCACTGATAGAAATGTTAATCAGGACAGGTCTCAGGATAGATCCCGAAGTACACAATTCATTATCAGTCTCCAGGTAGTGTAATCCATTAAGCACTACCCTCTGAGACCAATCACTCAACCAGTTTTTACACACATAATTTACCATTGGTGAATCCATACTGACTGTTCCTAATTGCTGCCTTCTCCTTCATGTGCCCAGAAATGGCTTTCAAGTGGTTTTGCTCTGACATGCGGAATCAAACTCTACAACTCAAGGAGAGTTATAAAGCAGGTATGTTTATTGCGGTGCCAGGTGCAAGGGGGATCGCTCCTCCTAACTTGCACACTGAGGGGTTAAGTAAGCAGATACTTATTACGCAGAAGCATACATATTCATTAGATTCCCAAGAAAAGGCGGGATTATTACAATTAGTTCCAGGAACTCATTATCATAAGTCTCCTCCCTCTGTCGAAGGTGCATTGACACCTGGTGGTTGTGGGCCCGGGTCTCTGGGAGGAAGGCTCGCAGTCTTCCTCAAGATGTACTTTTCCCTTTGGCACAAAAATGCTGAGTAGTCCACATCAGCAACCGCAGAGCCAAATTGTACTGGTTCTTTTCCTGGGTAGTACATCTTGTCACAGTTCTTGCTTACAACTTAGCTATTCGTTCTGTATCTACACATGCAGACAGTGTCCTTGTTAGTCAGCCTGTTATCTACAAGTGCTGAAGTACTAATTGCAAGGTCTTTGAACTTACCGAATGATTTTCAGCTTTAACTATTTCAAGTCCCCCTTTTTTTCTTTCTCCTAAGCAAGTTCTTTTGCTTAAACAATACTATTCTCAGTATTGATTTTGGTAAAGTATTTCCCATCTTCTAGCCTTTGTCTTAGCCTGTCTTTTCCGTTCTTCATAACTGTTCCCACTGTTTTACACATCCACAGAAAGCATTGTAACATAATACAAATCAATATTGCTAGTGCTATAATAACTATGCAAGCCACAAAAAGCTGGTTGAGCCAGGTAAACTTAGGTAACCAGGATGTAAGCTTTTCCCACAGGTTATTACTCCATGACACATCATCTTGTGATATCTGGTGTAGGACTTTGGCATGGTCCCAAATCTTCTGAATATCAGTTTCTATTTTGCCTGATTCATCTATATAAGTGCAACAACTAGTATTAATTAGGGTACACACTCCTCCCATATGGGCTGTTAATATGTCAAGAGCCATTCTATTCTGAAAGACTACTTTTTGTAAAGAACCTACTTCTTGATTTAATAGATGAAGGGCATCTGCAGTTGGATTCGCTATTAATTCTAATTCTGCCGAAATATTGACTATCGCCTGTTGCGACGAGCGAGGGGAAGCATGCGGCCGACTCAATGTGAGTGATAGAGCAAGCTTCAATTTATTACAGCGCGATTATGTCTTATATACAGTTCCAGTTAATTATGCCTACAAATCATCTGCTGATTGGCTAAGCTCTAAAGGATTACACTTTCATACGTCCTCCTATTTGCGGTTTCTGCGGATAGCTAACTACATATATTTTTTTTTCTCTCTTATCTATGTGAATTCCTCAAAGTTATTTACAAGGTCAGCATAACCTTATCTCTCTTCCCTTATTAGCAAGCCTGGTAATTTTCCATTTTTAGCAAGCCTGGTAATTTTCCATTTCTAGCAAGTCTGGTAATTTCTCGCTGCGGCCTAGCTTGGTTCACTCCAGACTTATGTCAAAAAGCTGTATCACACAGTCCTTCTATGGAACCGTGGCCGTTCTCTTTCGTCCATTCTGCAACAGCCTGTTTGAGTTGTATTACACCCAAGGTGGGGAACAAGCCTCTAACAAAGCTGTGATATCCAGTATTGTACCTAGGTAGGGGATTGGGGACAGACCACTTATTAGGTTTCCTCCATGTCCTTCATACAATACCTGGGGGTGGATGTGAGTGACTAAATATCTGCTCCTGGGGTATCAGATATCCCTCAGTGCAAGTACCCATCCAAATTTTGGGTAATACCTTTTTGCATAGCCATCGCCACATAGCCACCAATAGCCCGGTCCTAGATTACATTTTTCAGTCATAGAGCTCAGAGCAAAAATCCCACTTGTTCCGTTTTCCCTCTCGGTTATTTTCTTTATAGATATATTAAGGTTCTTAAATTCCCCTACAGGATGACCATATAGGTCACCTTGTTGCCTCTGATACATGGGTCCACCATTGAGGTCCAATAATTGTAATTCAAAATCGAGTCCTTTGTCACCCTTTGTAACACTCCCATAAGTACAATGGGTCCTGTTCCATGCCATATGAGACCAATTTCAACTTGCTATTCCAAATAAAGGTACTTCTAGATTACCTTTGGGAAGAGCTGCACATTAGTGTTCAAAATACATTCTGATCCCAAGAGTGTGTACTTATTATATAACATCCCAGTAATATACAAATTATTAAAAGGCTTTCCATTGAAGATGGAGTCTTAGAGGTCTGGTCCTTTTGTCCTCCCATTGTTGTCTCGGTGCTCTCTTAACTCTGGTATGGTGAATCCAGGATGAAATTTCTTTTATCCTGACTGCCGTGTGTGTTGTTAGCAGGACTTGAAATAGTCCATCCCACTTTTGCTCCAGAGGTGAATCTGAAAGAGATCTGACATATACATAATCTGCTGGCTCAATATTATGCACAGGTCCATCAAGACCTCGAGCTCTAGTTCCTAAAACTAGTTTTTCTGTCTCAAAGCTGTTTCTGCATACTTATTTCATAATCAGTAAGTACTTCATTCCCAACTTGAGCTGACTCTCCAGCTTATATAATATAAGGTCTCCTATACAATATCTCAAAAGAAGTTAGCCCTTCTTTGGTTCTGGGCTTGGTTCTAATTCTCAAGAACATCAGAGGCAACAATTGAGGCCAAGATAAACCAGCCTCCTGTCCTAGTTTTACAATTTGCAGCTTAATTAGGTGGGGTTTTTTTCCACTTGACCACTTGCTTGTGGATTATATGGGGTGTGTAACTGCCAATCTATTCCCAAAAGCTTACTAACTTGCTGAACGATTTTTGCAAAGAAGTGTAGCCCCCGGTCTGATGAGATTACTGCTGGAACCCCAAATCTTGGTACTATTTCTTGTAATAGTACTTTGGTTACTTTTTTGCTTTATTGGTTCGGCAAGGGAATGCTTCTGGCCACCCTGAAAAGGCATCCGTCACGACCAGCAGGTATTGAAATCCCCTTTTCTTGGGAGTTCTGAGAAATCAATTTGTCACTGCTGCCCTGGATAATTTCCTTTTCTAATTGTCCCAATTTGATTCATGTTCTCCCTACAATTTTGTCAGTCCAAATATTTATACTATGAGTCAGTGCCCCAATGGGTCTTATTATGTTCTTTCTTCCTGGATGACTCTCTTATAAGAGGGGGACATTCCTCATATCAAGGTCTGGCATGGCATATGTTCCCACTGCTCAACGCCTACTGGGTTGCAGCTAACAATGGAGCTCAAGATTCTTCTTGGTGGCAAACACAGAGGCCAACCCAGTCTTGCCCTTGACTATGGTAGGAGGCACTTGACCAACCTTATTCCTTGCACTTCGTTGTCAATGCAAAGTTTCATCTGCCTCATCCCATATCAAGTCACTGCCATGGCAAAGCACACAGATTTACATTAGTAGTAGAACTACTACATAGTGCATCTTATTATTTCAATTTTCGTGCCAATATCCCCCACAGCCCTGCTGACCAAGGGATATTGTTTTATCTGAACTGGGCAGGCCCTCCTTTTTATTTCTACTTTAACAGGCAAAGCATTTTTTGCCTTACCTGGAATTTCAGATGCCCATAATCCTGGATATACCTGATTAAAGATTTCTTTTATTTAAGGGATGTCCTCTTTTCCACTTTTCTGTTGAATTAAAGATAAGCTCAAGATTTCAATTAATTTATCATCTTTAACTTTTAGTCCCATTTCTCCTTCTCTAAATGTCTAGATGTTCTAATAAATCTTATCCCAATAAAGATTTTGGTGAATATGGCGTGTATAAAAAATTATGCATTCATATTTATTTTCTTAATTTGTACTTTAAAGGTTTCAGAATGCTTTTTCCTGGTGGCCGGTAGCTCCCACAACTGTAACATTCTTTTCTCACTGGAGTCAAACTCTGATTTAACACCAAATAAGTTGCTTCTGTATCCACTAAAAAATCCACCTCATTTTTCTCTAGCCCCTAGCTTTAATTTAACCAGTGGATCCACTAGGGTAGATTCCCCAAATCCCAGTCAATCTAGTTCTAATCCAGTCACCCAAACCCCCTGATGGTTCTTTAGTTTAGGGCAATCTCGCTTCCAATGCCCAATTTCCCTAGGATATTCACACTGATCTTGTCCCACAGGAGAGGGATTCACTCTTTCACCTATGCCTGACATTCCTCCTCTGCCTCTGCCTCGTCTTCTCATATTAGTCTCTCTACCAGTTTTCACTTTTCCCATAGCAGCTGTGACTATGGCACGGACCCAGCTTTTCTTCTCTACCTGCTATACACTTTCCGTGCTTCCTCTATCAACTTTACATCACGATTACCTAGTAACAATCAACTCAAACCTTTTCCCACTCCTATTGGATGATCCTGATAGTCTTTCACAACTGACTTCCAAGCATCTAAATCTCCCATTGAAAAATTTGCCTTTATTCTCATCCAACCCTCTGGTCCCATTGCCTGCCCTAAAGGGGCCAGTTACCGGTCCTGTTTTACTACAAATGAGTGCAGCAACTGGGGTAACATTTTCAGGTCCTTCTGCTCTGTTGCCAGTAACCCCCTCCTCTTCACTATCAGAAGGATTCGGGGCAGGAGAGGCTCTTCCTCCTCTGCAGCAGTTACAAATGCCTGCCTCTGCAACAGCACTTCTGCTTTAACCCTTTCTTACCCTGAATGCAAATCTGCTACTTGTTGCTTTAAGTCTGTGTTCTTACCTATCGTGCCTTTGCAGGCAAACAGCAAACGGCCTGCCATGCGTCCAGCAGGACTCAGTTGCACCTTCGAGCAGGTATGGGGGTTTGTACAAACTTACACCAATACTTTAACGCTTCCATAGGGTCCTTGACTTCCCCTCCGGCTTCAGGTCCTACATTAGTGAAAGTTTTTATCTCACAAGGTGCTTCACCCCGGTTGCTCCACAGGAGGAGCCACAACCTGAGGCTCTTTCTTACAAAACATAGCAATCATATATTACACAAAAACTTCAACAATAACATCTTTCTAGCTTAGGTCTCAATTTTTCCCTATCCTTTTGTAGAGTCAAAATCAAAGGATTGGGTGGTGCTATATTAATCCCGCACATCTTCTGCCACTCTGTATGGCTTCTCATTGTGAAAAACATATCTGCAGGCATTACTTCATCCCATTTTCCTTGTCATCTTAAAAATAACATTAACTGTAGCGAGGTGTTATAATTTCCTGATTTTCTAAGATATATAAAGGCCACCATTGATTACAATATTTTATAAGAGTCTTTCTGCTCGTGGACCCTCCAGGTACGCCACCTATTTCTTTCCAATGGGCTAGGATACACCCCAGAGGGATTTTCTTTAAAATTCCCCCACTTTGTCCTCCTCCCATTTCAACTTTATACAATATAGTAAATAATAAAAATTGTTACAAGTTGCAGGTTTCAGCACTCACTTTGCAGCTCTGCTGCGTCTCAGTCACTCACCACCCACACCAATCTTATTAGAACTGCGGATCTGGACTCCACACTCGCTTCGTGCACAACTGCACGTCTCACTCACCATTCAGATAGCAACAATGCTGTTTTATAATGGAAATTCCGAACTCAAACACCATTATGCCATTCCAGAACATCTAATATAAACAAGAGGTCTCAGTTGCACAAAACACTCACACAATAGGGCCCGTTACACACTCACTCACTCTGCTCACTCCACAAAATATTCCGATTAGACCAATAGTTAGATTCACATATCTATAAATCATAAACTGTTAACCATTTGCCAAAGATACGCTCAGCCAATATGAACAATATGAATCAAATCATACAATATGGTACCAATTTTACAACAGATGACAATAATTGTGTCGACACCCTGGGTGCAGAATGGATATCAGGCTTACCCTACTACAAGATTCCGGTGCTGGCACCAAACTGACCCTACCAAATGTGGCGTACTGATGCACGGAGTCCCAGAGTGGGTCAAAGATTCGAAGACACTTGAAGACACTTTATTAAAATCAAGCAAGCCTTTATACCTTTACAGTGGGCTGACGTATCAGCCTGTAACTATGCTCAGTAATTTTCCGCTCTAGCTCTTTTTTCTATTGCAGACACAGCAACCTAGCAACTCCCTTTATCTACAAGGCCACAAGATCTGCAGACAACTCTGTGTCTTAAAGTTTCTCTTCTTGCTCCCATGGCTTCCTTCCAACAAGCATAACTGTGTCTCTCTCCCAAGGTCAGTTTTCGCTCACTGATGCCGTCGAGCTAGCTCAAGAAATACCCACATCTCCCCCTTCTTTATATATAAAAAAGGCTTGTTTCAATGCTCTATCTATTAGAGTTTGCACACATTTTAACATACACGGAATACAGATCAGAATACATATAAAAATGAACAAGCACCCTACACCTATTTGTAATAAGTTTTTTATCCATGCAGTTAAACATAATCTACTAAAAAGCAACTGGGGAGACCTGGGATACAGAAGCCAGCTACTGGAGTGTCAAAGTTCACCTACTGGGGGATCCATATTGTATATATGTGCATATATGTATACATTTCACACTAACAGGGTTTCATCTTGATCAGCTAGATGAGACTGTTGGTGCTGGTTGTTTCTATGCAAGTGCTGAGTGTTTCTGTCTGTGCTGACCTGTGCGGCCAGCTACTGTATCCTATTGGGAATACATGCTCAGCCTTGCTACGGGAGACGGATCACAGGTCATTGGGGTCCATGTGTCTGTGGTGCCAGGAACTGGAACAAGTAAGGGAATGTAAATCAGTGTGTGACCACTAGCAAATATCTAGTCAGACTAGCCAGCAAGTAGGTTAAATGGCTTGAGAGCCAGATATGTGTCTGTATCTCTAGGGATGAGACCACTGGAGGAGTTAGCTACTGGAGGGACCAGGGCATCCCAACCAACTTATGGAGAGACTGTAAGGTCTGGGGTTCAACTGAGATTCATTTATGCATATGTGTATGATGAGATGGCAATTGGAGGGAACAGGGGGATTTATGCCAACTGCTAGAGAGACCATACATAAGGTCTGGAGGTCAACTGGGAGACATACTTTTTTTGTGTGTGTGTGTGTGCATGCGTGCACGCACGCGTGCGTGTGTGTGTGTGTCCGTCCGTCCTCAGGAGTGAGGCACCTGGGAAGATCCAGGATCAGTCACTGGATGGACTGTGTCTAAGCCCAGTTACTGGAGGGATCCACAGTGTGCGTGTGTCTGTGTCTCTGTGTGTATGCACATTGGTGTGTGTAAGGGAGTCTATAACAGCAACTGGAGTGGGGCTGCAAGCCTCAGGGACTCCTATGTTCAGATGCCAGCAACTGGGGAGACTGGGGGATCCAAGGACCAGCTACTGAGCAGACTGAGTATCTAAGCCCAGCTACTGGAGGGATCCACATTGTACATATGCATTTCCAACTAATGGACTTTCATCTAGATCAGCCAGAGAGGGGAACAGGATGAGGCTGTTGGTGTTATTTGTGTGAGTGCTGAGTGTTTCTGTCTGTGTTGATTTGTGTGGCTGGCCAAGTGTATATTTATATTGTATATGTGTAAGAGTGTGTGTGTGTGTGCATGTGTGCGTCTACTGGGAATACATGTTCAGTCTCCCTACTAGTTGGACCTGAGGACATGGAGCAGCCTTGCCTCTATTGGACTACCAGATTTGGCCTCCCCCTAACACATACACTTCAGACAGGCCTTCTTTTGCCCTCTTGTCTTTTCTGAAGTCTCTATTTCTGTCACCCTGCAACCTTTACTTTCCAACCTTGTCCACCATTCCTTCACTTAACTGTGGGTCACAGTCTCCTGCCTCCAGTGTTCCTAGTTTAAAGCTCTCTAGTGTAATGTTTTCTTGCATCCTCAGCAGGATGGGGGGGGGGGAGAGAAAATAAGATGGAAAAAACAACTCGTGGGTCAAGATAAAGGCAGTTTGATAAAGCAATAGCAAAGGTCACACAAAGAAGCAAAGGAAAAGAAAAGATGCTATTCTATACTTCCCATCAGTAGGCAATGGCTGGCCACTTCCCAGGAAGCAGGGCTTCAGTACATGTAGTGGTTGCTCCAGAAGACAAACACTGTAAATAATGATCCTTCGGTCAGTTTAGGTCAGCTGTCCCGGCTATGTCCCCTCCCAAGATCTTGCCCACCTCCAGCCTACTGGTGGTGGTGGTGGTGGGGAAGGTTGAAGAGAAAGCTTTGATGCTTTGCAAGCAATGCTCAGAAGTAGCCAAAACACTGGTGTGTTATCACCACCTTTCTAGCTACCAATACAAAGCACAGCACTATGAGGGCCTGTTATGGGGAAAATTAACTCCATCTCAGCCAGACTCAATACAGAGGCTTAATTCTGTCTGGTGTGTTTGATTCAGGTGACTGAACTTCTAAGTTATTTTTTTTACTTCACACACACACAAAATCATGCATCACTTCTTTCACAGTATAAAGAAGTTTTAAACTGTAATTCTATTTATTTTTATTTCCTCTCACAAAAGAATCATAGAATGATTTGGGTTGGAAGGGACCTTTAAAGATCATCTAGTCCAGGGGTCCTCAAACTTTTTAAACAGGGGGCCGGCGCGCGGATGAAGTGGCAGGAGGTCATCTGCGGCTGCTTGGTTTCCCCCCCCAACCCCCGGCGGGGGGGTTCTGTAGATTGAGGACCCTGGGGGGGCCGTATCTGGCCTGCGGGCCGTAGTTTGAGGACCCCGATCTAGTCCAATCCCCCTGCAATGGGCAGGGACACCTTCCACTAGACCAGGTTGCTCAAAGCCCCATCCCACCTGGCCTTGAACACTTCCAGGGAGGGGGCATCCACAACTTCTCTAGGCCACCTGTTCCAGTGTCTCACCACCCTCATCATAAAAAATTTCGTCCTTATGTCCAATCTAGATCTGCCCTCATTCAGTTTAAAACCATTTCCTCTTGTCCTGTCACTACAGACCTTGGTAAAAAGTCTCTCTCCATCTTTCTCATAAGCCCCTTTTAAGTACTGAAAGGCCCCTATAAGACCTCTCAGGAGCCTTCTCTTCTCTGAGTTGAACAACCCCAACTCTCTCAGCCTTTCCTCATAGAAGTGGTGTTCCAGCTCTCTGATCATTTTTGTGTCCCTCCTCTGGACCTACTCTAACAGGTCCATGTCTTTCTTGTGCTGGGGGCCTCAGAGCTGGATGCAGTACTCCAGGTGGGGTCTCATGAGAGCAGAGCAGAGGGAGAGAATCACCTCCCTTGACCTGCTCGCCATGCTTCTTTTTATGCAGCCCAGGATATGATTGGCTTTCTGGGCTGCAAGCACACATTGCCAGCTCATATCCAATTTTTTATCCACCACTATCCCCAAGTGCTTCTCCACAGGGCTGCTCTCAGTCCCAGTCTGTATTGATATTGGGGATTGCCCCCACCCAGGAGCAGGACCTTACACTTGGCCTTGTTGACATTCATGAGGTTTGCAGGGACCCACCCCTCAAGACTGTCAAGGTCCCTCTGGATGGCATCCCTTCCCTCAGGCGCGTCAACTGCACCACTCAGCTTGGTGTCATTTGCAAACTTGCTGAGGGTGCACTCAATCCCATCATCTGTGTCATTGATGAAGAAGATATGTGGGGCCAAATTCTAATTTATTATCCTGTTGTAAGTTCAAAATCCTGTAATTTTAATGATCATGTATGGATCACGTTAATGATGTTAACTTCAATCACAAAAAAAGTGAGCTGAACCTGAGCAGAAAGCCTGCACAAGCCTTGACATAGCTCTAACTATGAGCTCTGAACATGCCATTCAAGCATATCTGAGGATGAGTTTCACCTTCATTGGGGGCAGATTTTATTCTGTTGCTGGTCTTTAGCTGATATTTTATAAAGTTATCTTGTCTTCTAATATTCTGTTCTTGTAATATTCTCTACATTTAACTACTAATAAGATAATTCAGAGAGCTGAAAGGTTTCTCTTTGGGGATTCAGCCATGACTGAAACTTCTCCATTTCTCCAGAAGCCTCAGAAATTGTCACTTTGAAGGTTATGTCACTGGTATTCTAGCAAACTGCTGGGAAACTGGGATTTTTCACAGCAGCCAAAGGGAAGTAGGCACATAAATCTTCCTGAAATTCATTGGAAGGTGATAACTGCGCTACTGCAAAAGTTAAAATAGAAACTTTGTTCAGGAGCTCTCATGATGGCAGTGGGCTGTAATGATTACATAACCATGTGCTGCTTTTTGACTCAGATTGTGATGCTCTTTCTTTAACTTACACATCTTATTTTTATTTTCAGTCGTGGTGCAAGCATCAGGGAGTCTGTCTGTGGAACAAACATCTGATATGCCTTAAAACAAATCAAACCAGAACTAACAATGCAACAGAGGCCTGTCTGAATCCTAATCAGGAACAACCACCACATTTCTACGGAGCTGTCCCTCCCTGGGGTCTTGTGCTATTCCTTCATATGTTTTGGAGTGAAAGGCTGTTTATAGCCTCATTATAGGGTGTTTAACATTAAATTTCAGGAAGCATCTGCTGGCACATTTCTCAGTAGGAGACTTCTAAATTCTGTGAGTGAGTTTGGGTACCTGTCTTGAATATACATGGGAGTTCCCTCTAGAAATTTGGATCATGTCTTTGAAGACAAATTAAAGCTGCCTTGTTGCAAATATACTTCATAAAATAGGATTCTCAGTAAACTGTCGAGCTGAATATTCAACAGTAGGCTTTCTCATCTTCCCTCATTTCAGTAGCATCCACTCTCTGGCCCATATCATAGGCACCAATGGGAGGCTTTTTTGCTGGTATTATCACTATGTGTAAAGGCATGCTTCCACGAGACACTGATTTTAGCCACAAAACTGGTTTAAGAAGTTAACTTCTGCTGGACCCTACCATCACAGTTCATTATCCCACAGGTTGTGCCAACACAAGTCTTTGTGAGACCATGTTTTGAACTCAGTGGCTGAAAAGATGTATGAAAAAAAGAGAAAAAGGAAAAAAGAAAAAAGAAAGAAAGAAAAAAGTGCCTGTGGCTTTGGCTTGTGTGGCAATGCCTTCAAGCGGACATAACCAGATGCCCACCAGTTTGTTTTCACTGTATTGTGCTGACATTGCTTTTATGCCAGTGGCAGAGTCAGATAAGAGACCTGATTCAATAAACATGCAAACAAATACACTTGTTTTTGTCAAAACTGCTCCCAGTCTGAGGATGGGGGAAACAGCAGCTTCTAGAGATTGATTTTGTGTTGAAGCCAACGTCTCATGAAACTGCACTGTTGGTTTGTGGCATAACCACTGTTTCCAGGGAGATTTGTACCAATCAGGTCTGAACTGAGGTTTTCTTATACTCAAAGTGCCTATTTCTCTTCACAGCCAACCAGTACATGCTCTTAGACATTAAATTACATATGACTAATAACCTGTATGGTCTCTGTGGTGTGCATGGCAGGTCCTAGAGAATGAAGTAGGGCTGGTCCTGGTCCAAAATGTTGAATGAAATCATGCAGCTGATGGATGCATCTCTTTTTTAGGACCAGTCTTCAGTTAGAGTGGGTTTGTCCTTCTATTTGGATCTGCAGGAGGGCCAAACCCCATTTTCTTCAGCTTTATCCATCAATGTCATGCTAAACTTTCTTATCCCAGGATGGTTGATGTGCTTATTGCTGGTGGGATGAGTCTCCCTGAGAAATGAGAGATTTGTCCCTTGCCATGCCTCTTTCCCAGCAAATTACAGCTATAGGAAGAAGCCACAACATAGCAGGATATTTCTAAAGCAGAAACTGGGGATGAAGAAATTGCTCAATAACTCTGTACAGACTCTGAATTCACAGAGGACAAGAAAAATAGGTTATTAATCCCACCCATAGTCTAGAACCTGGAGACAAGTAGAGATGGGAGAGGCCCAACACATTGTATTTTGTATTTTGTAAAGGGAACAACAACTTATGAAAGAACTTCTGTGGAATAAATTTTCTGGGAAAGAGCTGAGGGATGTTAAGAGCAAATCATGTAAGCAGTTCTTGCAAAATGATTTTCCATTAGGCAGCAGCATGTCTTTCTTTTCCCCTTAAATACTGCATCATTCTTAAACAGTAGCTTTTTAACTCCAAAGGGAGTTCTCATGCTATGAAAGCTTTAATGTCAAGCTGTACTATTAGTTCCAAACTGTTAGCCATTGTTAACTTGAAGTTATTTTTACTTTAGTAACCAAACCAGCAAAGACAGGAAAGAACTGTAATTTTGCATATCTTCCAAGACTGATCACAAATGCTGTGTAAAAGTTTTCCTACTAGGACGTTGATTCATAGCTGTAGTGCTTGGAGGCAAAATGCTAACAGGAGAGGATGTCATGTTACTATTGATATTAAACCTGGATCCTGCAGTGTGTGGCACCTTTTCCCTTAAGAAGACATTCTTCTTTTTCAATAATAGTATCATGAACTAATACAAGAACTGGAAAGTGAGCAGAAAAAAGCTTATTCATTTGTACACCCCCACCCCCAGCCCCTGAAAGGTGAGTATTACCATTAAAAAAAAAAAAAAGTTTTAACCAGGACTTTGGTATATCCTATGTCTTGGTTACATGAGAAAGACTTAGCAATTTTCATGTATTGAGATGTCACTGATGTGTTTCTAAACACCTTGTAGTCCTCGATGCCTCCTACTTGATCTCTTGAAGAAGTGAAGAACTATTATTCCATTTTATGAATAAGAAAATAGAAATACAACAGTATTAATTGACTTGTCCAGAATCTGTCACAGATGTAAGAATGGATTTGAGTCTCATTCCAGTGTTTGCTCAGTCTACTATCCTTCCTTCTTTAGGTGTTCACATGACTCTATTAGTCATAACCATGGCCCCTTATTTACTGGGATAACTTTAAATAAAATGATAAGCTTTCATTGCTGGGTTTGTAATCCTATCTGCAGCACTGAAAAACAAAGAATAAATTTAATTTGGAAAAGGCTGCAGAGAACAGTGGTACTGACTAGTCTCTTTTCATTAGCCGAGAATAAACAACACAAAGAAAATCCCAAACAGACACAATGGTTAAGGAAATGTGAATTACCTTTTAAAAGCCTTTCACTTCAATAATTTAGCATATTGCAAGGAATGTAAAAAAATTAATTTTGTTTCTTTGAAAAATCTTTATTTATTTAAACCTGACACTAATTCTGTTTTTTTTCAGGCAGAAGATGTCACCAAACCTAAAAGTAGGTGGTAAAAAGGCCTACAGGAGCAAATCAAAGCCTGTGAATTAGCATTGGAAGTTTGCATTAATGAATTGTAGGAAAATCTGCAATTCTGGTGTGGCTTGATAAATGACATTATTTTTTTTATCTTAAGCTTTCATATTACATCCTATCACAGTCGTACTTAGGTGATTTTTTTTAGGTCAGCTCTGTCTCTTCTCTGTCTCAGAATTATCTCTGTAAAATTTTTTTAGGCTGAAGAGGGCAATGAAATAACTGTCAAAAGCTGAACCTACATGTTTTGTCCACATAATAACAGCAGCCAGAAGCCTGAAGCAGGAACCTATTGTACCTGGTGCCATAACCCCCCAAAATAATCAATTATCCCACAGAATTTACATACATTTTTAAGTCCTTATGGGAGGTAATTAAATGTCTGACCTTTGAGAAAGAATATGTTTTGTGTTTGAAATTCTCTGAGTGCTGTTCAAGAAAATAAATCTGTTGATTGCAGAAAGTTGAGCACAATGTCTTGTTTGCATCTTTTGCTTCTGCTTTAGCTGCAGAAGTGTGCGCAAGCAGGTTTTTAAGGCTGCATTTCTCTTGGATGAAATGCAAAATCTATGGTATAAATCTTTTTAATACCTGATGTTATACCCAACTCCAACAATTAATTGCTTTTTATTTACTCAGTGCTACAGTGCCATGTTCTACCCACAGCTTTGGGAACTTTGCCTTTTCTCTTGCAGTCTTTATTGAGTACACAAAGCACACCAAGATATCCTCTAACTTCTGGAACACACTCAGTGTGTCCCTGCATGGGTTTACATCCAGATCCTGGAAAGAGTGGTGTTCCTTAGCAAGCTTTGCAGCTGAGCTAGGGAGAAGTCTGGCATGCTTTGCTGAGTAACCATCTAGGGATTTTAAAAGAAGCTGCAGCTTTTTATATGGTGCTGAAAACAATCTCTTCTGCTTGTCTTGACAAACAGCTTCAGGTAGAAAAGAAGATACAGAACAGCCAGGTAGGACAATTTTTTCATTTCTTCTTCTAGAAGAAAAGTGTAAAAACTTGTATAGGAGCCCAGTTTTCAGCTCTTTTTCCTGTGTATTTTTTTCCTCTCACGTGCCGGATTATTCTGCATCTGCAAATGTTAATTCTCAATAATGGGTCTTGTGTCTAAGTTTTGTTTATGTAGTGCCAGCTTTACTGTGTCATTGACACACAAAGGTAGCATGAACTGGGACCTCTGAATTGAGGCTTTAGCAAAGCCTTCCAAAGTCAGTGGGAAAGGACACATTCATTTTACTGGCTTTGGATCTCAGTTTCTCTTCTCTCTCTGTTTAAAATTTCTGAAGGGAGAGACAGGCTTCTCCTTCTCTGTGTGCTTAAATCTAAAAGGTGCTCGGAGCTCTCCCTATCCTTATTACTGGTGATTGCATTTTAATTTAACAGTAAAGGCATGAAACACAGGAATGTCTTGCCTCCATCATAAAGGGTTTTGCATCATAACTGACTGTTTCCAGAGGAGGTGTGTTCTAGCTCAAGCTGGTAAATGAGCCAATTAATGAGTGCTGTTTTCTGGCCTTTTGTATACTAAATGATAAATGGTCTCACTGCCTTTAAAATTGGAGGATGTGGGACTAGAATGGAGCATTTGCACCACTTGCTTAAGAAAGGCCATTATGTTTCACCCAGATATGTTTTTACATAGCATAGTTATTTTTGTTTCATTAAACTAGTATGTACACACTGTACAAAGAGGCAAGGCTAACTCATGGATGCCCAAAGACTTTATGAAGGTGAAGAACTGATTAGATTAAACACCCAAAGTTATCTTCTGTACCACAAAGAAAAATACCGACCATCCTCAGTCCTTGCTTATCTGACACAGGAAATCTTCCATCCTTTCCCCATATCTGAGACTAATTTGACTCTCAGTCCAGGAGTAAGACACTCTATTATGTACTGAAGAATGATTTTCACCACAAAGCATTGCTCTTCTCTCTCTTCCCATGAATACATAACTATTCAGATATCCTGACACAGGCAAAAGTCCCACAGAAGCCAGTGGGAGATTTGCTAAGTGAAGCTGAGGGGAAGAACCCTCTTTGTTTTAGCTAAAGTTAACTTGCTGCACTAACCTTAATGTATACCTCTGCAAATGATAAATTAGTTCAAAAACAGTATTGAAAGGAAAGGTTAAGGCCATACTATTGGTGGTAGAGGCACTCTTTTTATCTCTTAGTGTTACTTGATTGCAAACTGTGAGAGCAAAATAAACCGCAGTTCACATTACAGAAGCAACTGTTTACTTCCTTTTAAATGAATGGCTTATTTTTCTTAGCAATAACAACTCTGTGGAACTCTATTTAGTCAGATGTGCAACTTACTGCACTTTAGCTTTGGTTCTTCTTGTTAACTTATTTATGACCTACATATATTTAATCATTACTGACAGTCACTATTCCAGGCTTAAGCAAAAAACAGCTGGAAGGAAGGGAACAGTGAAGTACACCAATTTGCTGATATCAAAGTAAATCATACTGTTTGCTGGGAGTATGACTCTCTTCAAGTCAGCCTGGAAACCTGCTTCCAGTTTCATTGGGAATAGTTCATCACCATCAGACAAGACAGATCCCCAGGTGCTGCGGGCATTTCGGGCGAGCGGGAGTCAGATTCAAATACTCACAGAGTTCAAGATCTGATCCATTTATTGTACAAACCAGGTAGACTTTTATAAGGCATTCTATAAGCGTGCAATAATGTGGTTGGCTATTTTACAAGCGTATAATAATATGATTGGTTAACAATTGTTTACTGGGAAGATTTCTGTTTTCTGCTTGTTCTGGCATGTAGGCTCCTTTCTGCGGTTTCCCAGCTCCTCTTATCACGTCCCGTTGGCCTTGGTTTTGAGCAAACATCTGCAATTTGCTCCTTTTTCTTCATCCCACTGTTCTGGCCGTAACCTCGTCTTATTTCTTCAGTATTTTTCCACTTGCTTCAGAGTTCAGTATAATCATTCAATACAGCAAGAGCCCCAACACCTCCCCCTTTCTTTTTAAATACAGCATTAATACTGCGTTCCACACAGCTCTGAAAACATTGTAAAAGGCAAGGCACTAAAAGTAACAAAAGAATAACAAACAACAATATAGACAGACCTTGTTTCAATAAATCCCTCAACCACCCTCAATTCTTGTTGAGGTAAATAAATTGATACATTTAAACGGTAAATCAACTGTTGCAAAAAATACGTATTTTTAACAAGTGTAGTATTCCACCAGGTACAGTTATCTCCAAGGCCATGATTCATGTCATTATACTTCTTACCTAACCAACCCCAATATGATTGATTTATAGCCGTATAGTTTACTCCCAAAGGCTCAAAAGCTAGTTCAAAGCAGAAACGCATTTCTTGTAGGTGACATCTGAAGCACTTTCTTTTTTCCTTTTTTTTTTCCTTTTTTTTTCTTTTTTTTTTTTCTTTTTTCTTTTTTTTTCTTTCCTTTTTTTTCTTTCTTTTTTTTATCTTTCTTTTTTTTTTCTTTTTTTTTCTTTTTTCTTTCTTTTTTTTCTTTCTTTTTTTTTCTTTTTTTTTTTCCTTTTTTTTTCTTTCTTTTTTTTTTCCTTTTTTTTTTTTTTTTTGGGGGGGGGGGGGGGTTTGTAATCAAGTCCGTATTTTTCCTTGAGAAGCTTAAGCTGTTCCTCTTGTTTCAGGAGAGTTTCCAACTCTGATTTGTCGAATAGGTCCGTATTTCCCAAAAATATCATACGTTTCCTCCGCTGTGATTTTATACGGCAGGTTCCGAATATAAAGGATCCGATTGACCTCTGGGGGCAGCCAGATGTTAGCTCGCTTGGCCGCTTGCATTGCCATGGCGCCGATCGGAGGGGGGGGGGGGGTGGAGGGGGGGTGCCGCCTTGGAGAGAAACCGCGGCCGGGACGGGGCCTGCCGGGCCGCACGCCGCCGCTCGCCGCTTGTTCCTTTTCAGGACACCAGGGTGGTAATTGCGCGACCATACCCCATACAGCTCGATACGTGCGAGCCGAAGTCTTTACCCCCTTAGTCCCAACTTGCACAGATTCCCATAAGTCCTCTCCTACTTTCTTCCATGTTTCATTATTATATACATCTTGCGTAGAAGCAAGGTAACCACGGCGGCGACTCCAACATAGCAGATCAACTACTGCCTGCCGTGAGACTGGCGTTTCAGTTTTTTCTGCCAGTTTCATCAAATTGTCTACGATTGCTTTTTCCACCACTGATGCAGTGATTCCCATCCTGCTTAAATTTCCTGACTCACCGGTCAGCCGTGCACGTTCCGCCTTTCTTCGGGCGCCCAGCTCTCTCTCCGCTGGCAGCAGGATCCTCGCCGGCTCCGCAGCTCGTAACACGATCCTTAATGAATCCTCCTGACCTTTTAACCGATCCTGTCGACCCTCATCGGATCACGTCGGGGTCACCAGATGCTGCGGGCATTTCGGGCGAGCGGGAGTCAGATTCAAATACTCACAGAGTTCAAGATCTGATCCATTTATTGTACAAACCAGGTAGACTTTTATAAGGCATTCTATAAGCGTGCAATAATGTGGTTGGCTATTTTACAAGCGTATAATAATATGATTGGTTAACAATTGTTTACTGGGAAGATTTCTGTTTTCTGCTTGTTCTGGCATGTAGGCTCCTTTCTGCGGTTTCCCAGCTCCTCTTATCACGTCCCGTTGGCCTTGGTTTTGAGCAAACATCTGCAATTTGCTCCTTTTTCTTCATCCCACTGTTCTGGCCGTAACCTCGTCTTATTTCTTCAGTATTTTTCCACTTGCTTCAGAGTTCAGTATAATCATTCAATACAGCAAGAGCCCCAACACCCAGGGAAAGAACTGACCAGTTGGTTATCTGCATTAGAGAGACTACTGTATGCTCACTGGTGACCCACCTTCTGTTAGCCGGGGAAAGAAAACCCCATCTACATGAAGTAGATAAGCAGGCACTTCTTTATTGCAGCACTGGGTGCTCAGTGGAATCTCCACAAATCAAGCACACCTATGTCGATTTCACCGTTACATTTATACACAAAAATTACAAGGTAGTACACTCCCAGTTACAATGATTGGTTAGTAATTTACATATAATGATAATATTTGCTGTGTCATCCTCTTCAGTTATTACGTTTGCGCAGGGGAAGGGTCTTCACCTGGGCAAGGGTCTGCTTGACCTGTGAGTGTGTTCTTTAGTATCATAATGAAGGTAGTTCACTTTGGGACACCTTAAAAGTAAATTTTGTTGCCAAGTTGGACGGCTAGATATCTACTTTGTCAAGTTGCCCAATAACTCATCCTATACAGAATAGAAACCAGGTGCTCTGGTTATGGTCTAGAGAATAAGAACTTCAAGTAACACAGACTCAAATGACAAGTAGCACAACAACCCATACATCCCTGGTTAATAAGTGTTAACATAATTCTAATGTAGAGGCTGGCTTCTTAAAATCAAGATGTTCCTATAGTTAACTGTTTCACAAATAAAAACAAAATATAGAAAGACTCAATAAAACTTTAAGACAATCTGCAACACTTCCATGCACTTGGAGTGGCAGTGTTTAGTCTGCATAGATGCCCAGTCCCTTATGGTGTTAAAGAAAATGTTTTTTGATTTAAGAAATTTAAAGTGCTGAAGCTGCTAAATGGCAGAACCAGGCCTCGGCCCTTGTATAGCCCTAATCCAAGGCTGGTTTAAAACTTAGTCAAGTTAATCAGTAGGAGAAGAGAGAAACAATAGATGATCAATTTGTATACACAGGTGCTCTTGGAATCGCAGGTGTTTTTAGAAAAAATCAGTATATGTGAATAGGAATTGTTTGTTCAAAGACTAAGTGTGCTTGAAGGATTGTGTGAATTAAAGCAGGCAGAAAGAAAATCATGATCTGAGGAAGACCTTGGAACTGAGGCAGAGACTGGAACCAAACAGATGAATCAATAGGGACAGGGTCAGGTGATGGATTTGCAGAACTGACAAGACCAAAGGAAACTTCTAAAAACTTTGAACATTGACTAATGATTTGATAAGTGTGTGATATAAGCTGTGCTGCATCCTTTTGTTCTCTGTCACTGACTGAGGTGATAGCCCAACTCTGAGTTGTGATTAAAGCAAACCTAGTGGTACCCATGTCTGTGTGAATTTCTCCTTTAACACATGGGTCCAGTCTAGGACCTGTAAATGTTTGCATGTGCTCAGCATTGACTCCAAGAGGAGCAGGATTAGATTCTTGCATATGTATAAACTGATATAGAGGTGATGATGAAAAGCCACCTGAGTCCCTGAGACTCATGGCAGGAAAGCTCAGAAGTGAGTTCTGCTGGACTGTATATGTTTAAATATATTTAAAACTGAATTTCCGATCTTAAAAGTTGAATTATGCGGTTTTATGAGGCCTTCCAATGTCATACCCCAAGCAGGAGTATTGAAAGGAGGAAATGCATGTAGATCACAGTCCATTAAAGACTGCTTTTCCCCATGTACTCCAGTGATGGACAGCAGCATGAGATGCTTAGACTGATGGTTGGGCAATACTATGGTGAATCCAAGGTCAAAGCTGGGTGCATGCCCTATGGACAGGGCTGATAACTGTAATCTGTAGATGACTGAGACTCCTTTTCCCTTTCCCTGACTCATTCCAGGGGCCTGTGCAGCTCCCTGCCCACCTCCATACGTTATTCGGTGTAATGCTTTCATCCATTGCTTCCTTCCTACTCCATTGTTCACGTGATCCTGAGTTTACTGGGACTTGTAGCTACTGCGGGTTGCAGTTTCAGTGGTCATCTGGATTACCTACTAGTTTAACATTAAGACCCTCACTTTCTTTTCCCTGCCCTTTGATAAAAGCTGTCGTGTGCAATTTATACTGTTGTTATCAGGAATGTTGCCAATGCTTTCTCCACTTGCTGTTTCACTTGGACAAATAAGATTTAATTTACCTTTCCATTTGAAATCTACAGCTTAGGCTTTACAACAGTACAAAAGATACTGACATAGGTGTGAGGGGAGTGAGAACAATGGTTTTGCTTAATTTATGCTTGCTTGCAACAGATTGCTGTCTTGCATCCTAATTAGGATTGGTCTCCCTGGTATTCTCTTCCAGACCCCTCTACCCTTGGTGTGGTGTCCTTGTAGACTCAGAGGAAACAGTCTCTATTTCAGAGTGTTTCTTTCCAAAGTCTCTGGCTCTGCACTGGAGTGGGATGGCTGGAGTGGTAACTACCTCACACATCTCCTGAAGGCTGCTCCCCTATAACAAAGACACCCAAACAGATGTATATGTCCTCCTGAGTTGCTGTAATTTGTAGGAACTGTCATACTAACATAAACAAATTGATGGCGATTTATGTTGATTTTTGTGGGGCTGCAAACCATAACTACTCTGATTAACATCCTCTTTAGCAATACCTTCTGAAGTACCAACAAATGCCTCATCTAACCTGTTAGACTTACCTTACAGGAACCCTGAGGCTCCACTCATAGCAAACACAGGCATCTAGCTGTAAGCATATTAAACTCACTGGTTTCCGTTGCTTTTTATTACCATTATATCCATCAAGCAGTGAGTTTGTCTTTCAGTTTAGGTATGACTGTAGAGCTGTGTCACTTCATCTTAGTATGCTCCTAATTTTTCTTTTTTCACATGTGAATCCTTTTGTTTCTCCTACCTGGCCTTCACAACTCCCTAAATGCCTTCCTTTTTCCTTTGTTTTCCTTCAAATGCTTGTAAGAGGCTCTAGGGAGGCCCCTTGTTTCATTAACAAACAGAAGACTAGAAACACAAACCAAAAATTGACAAATCTGATCAAATTTGTAGGACACTTGCAAGATGAGCTGCAGACTGAAGTCAGCTTCCAAGAAATCATTCATTCAAAGCCTTTCCACCATTCCAGATATTGATTAATGAAGCAATATATGCTTTGGTCTATTTAAATTTCATTCCTCGCTGGTATGGTTGCCACATGTCACATTTTTGGGAGTCTCAAGATATAGATGTGCTACCCACTACTTTGCCACATGTTAGAGAGATTTCCCAGCTACAGCTGGTCACCAGACACTACTTTTGACTCTGGCAAGCAGCCAGAGATCATAATTCTCTAGATTGTCACCATAGTTTCCCTTCTGGTCAACCCTTGTTGCAGAGCTATGCTGCAGGGAGGATGATCAGACTAATGTGCTTTTCTTTATTTGGCTTACAAACAACATTTCTTCTCAGCATTTTTTCTGGAGTAGTGTAAATATGCTCTTCCCAAATATGCTCTACAAACCCATTTGGGACACTGCTTTTGCCTGATCCCTTTGTGTTTCATGCTACTTTTTCTCCAATGGCCAAAATGGCAGTCTGACTGTAGGAAAAAAAATCATGTCCATGCCTTTCTGGGCAGACACAACCTGTTCAGCAGATGACAACCAAAGAAACACTCAGACCTTTGTCTCTACCACTCTCACCCCCCCAAAGCTAATCCAACCCTGATTTTTCTAAGAGAAATTATAACTTATATTTAGTGACACAAGGCATTTATTCTCTTCTGATTACACTGTCATTGCAAAGGTCTTTAGAGATTACATGTGTTTTCTAGTACTTTGCTTCATTTTGGGGAACTTGTCCAGATATTAATGGTCAGAATGCTCAGAAGACATTTTGTCTCTACCCAAACCCTGCAAATATTAGCTGTCAAACTAACCTAAGCAGTTACATGGGCAGCTATACACTTTGGGTAACAGTAGCTTAATTTGGAGCTGAGCAATTGGCAGAGTTCTGCTTTTGAGATTTGCCATGAGGTGTACTTTGTCGCTTGCCAAGATTTAAGGTTGTAAGAAAGCACAGATTTGGAAATAATGGAACACAGCACAGAAAAGAAGCTAAAATAACAAAACACACCCTGAAGATTATGCTTAAGAGTAGTTTCTCATCAGCTGCACTGAACTACATGTGGCTTCCACCTCTCTTTCTATTATTTTAAATTGGGACATCCTGTCATTATCTGAAGATTATCTATCTCCTTGGGGGGAGGAGGCCCTGAAAAAAGGTTGAGTTTTTCTTTCTGTGCCATACCAAGCCAGAGGGCCATGTTTTGGGGTTTTTACTTCCTTGTTAAGAAAACTTTCTTTATTTCTCCTGACTAGGTATTTGGTGCTGCACCGTGCTGCTGAAACTTTACTTAATTCCCTTTTGTCTCTCAGGGTCTTTGATTAAGTTTTCTGTTGTGTGCCTTCATTAGCACATTCTTAGCTTCAGACTGTGTGTCATTGCCTTCTGGAGATACACTGGTGTCGCGACAGAGGGAAGACACAGTCACTCAATATGAGTGATCAGCAGACTTCGTTTATTGTCCCTTACAGTCACCTTTTATGCCTTCTTATAATTAGCTCATACATATTACAAAAGTTAAGCTCATTACTGGTTAGTTGCCTAAATACCAAGCCCGCCCCTAGTTTCTCTTCTGTAGTTATCTGTTCCCACCTGTAACATTCTTTTCCCACCAAAATCTTCCTGTTATTGTGTAACAAGGACAGCCAAAGACAGTGTATTTTTGCTTTACTTCAGATAAGCTGAGAGCGATGTGCATTTTTGTCCAGCCAGCTGGACTATGTCTATGTGAACTTTTTCAGCTAGCCAGTTATCCACAATTCCCCCGTTTTTATTTTGGGCGACATAGGCTTGGTTGACCATTTTCAATAACAGCGTTTTAACACAGGAAAATACACAGCCAACTTATAAAATCTCAGTTCAGAAGTATAATTCCTGAAATACTTGAAAAATAAAGTTAGCTTGAAGCTTTAATTTAGATGCTCTTTCTGTTCCAGTGATATAAAAAGTTTAAAAAATTCAAAGGTAATTTTAAAGTTCTGAACATGGACTAATGCAAGCTCAAAACCCAAAAAGAAACCAAACTGATGTTTGACTAGGAATATTTGCAAATATTTTAGTGGAAAATCCCTGACCATTAACAATTTTCTGTCCAAATAACAACTGCCCTTATGCAACCAACCAGTCCATACATTTTCTGAAGAATACCTCATTGATATCAAAGAATTAACAAAGGGGAAAAAATAGTTCTAAGCTATATACATTCATAAGTGGATTTTTCAATAGTTACATACAGATTTACACACTAAGCCATAATGCCTTGTAGGTGATACACACAAGAAGAGTACGTTGCTTATCTGTCTGAATGTCTATGCTAAATTTGACAACTATGCCACAAGCCAAGCCTACATGGGTGCTGTATGTTATGCACGTTCCTTAATAAACAGAAGTATAATAGACAAAATCCCAAGATCTAGTCCCCAACCTAATTATATTATTTTGTAGCCAATTAAGGAAAATAACACAAATGTGCATATCTACATGTGCACACACCTTTTAGTTCAGAACCAATCTGTGATAAAAGGCCTTAGCCTTATGGCATCATCGAATCTCAACGAGTACAGTAATTAAAAATGCAGTCTTACTGTAAGTGCGATTTATGCGGACATTCCCTCAAATGCTACACATGAGTATTTCTCACTCAACTGCCTCAAGTTAAAATAGTAGTATTTGTTAATATGTATTAAAAAATAATTAATTCTCTACAATAGCAGTTGACTTCCATAACACTATGTAAGCAAAAGAGGCTTAAGATGGGTTTTCTGAATACTAACAATTTATTTTAGACTGTCTAAACTCAGGTCTTGAAAGATTTCACTCTGCCAGACGTAGAAACACTGTTGCACTCCAGTTGTGATATCCCTTTCCCAAGTTGTCACATGCACATCTCGCTCAAGCAACATTATTGTTAAAGTTTCTTTCTGCTACATAAAAGCATATTGCACTTGTAGATATAAAAGACAGCACCCTTACTTAGATTATTACCTTATTACCTCATAACTCTTAGTATACCTTGTATCTCTGATTTCATCACTTCAAAAATACACCAGAAGCAGATAAAACCACAGCATCAGACTAAACTACACCTTAACTGCTGATTCAAATAAAGGCATTCTCTTCAGATATGCCTAATGCTTACAAATAATTTTGGCTGGTTTTGATCAAAAAACTATTATTACAATAACGATCAAAAATAATAATCCCGTTTGCAAAATGCCTTTAAGCCAGCCTCCTAGTCCCAACCAATTTCCACATTCAGAATACAGCATAAATACAGAATACAGAATAAATTATCTCCATCAAGGCAAAAAGGCTTCTCTTTAAGCACAGAGATGTTTGCTAGTTCAAGGCAGAAACCCATTTCTTCTAGGGGACATCTGAAGCACCTTTTTTTTGGTGGGTTTGTAATCAGTTCCGTATTTTTCCTTGAGAAGCTTAGGCTGTTCCTCTTGTTTCAGGAGTGTTTCCAACTCTGATTTGTCGAATAGGTCCGTATTTCCCAAAAATATCATACATTTCCTCCGCTGTGATTTCATACGGCAGGTTCCGAATATAAAGGGTCCGATTGACCTCTGGGGGCAGCCAGATGTCAGCTCGCTTGGCCGCTTGCATCGCCATGGCACCGATCGGAGGGGGGGGGTGGGTGCCGCCTTGGAGAGAAACCGCGGCCGGGAAGGGGCCTGCCGGGCTGCGCGCCGCCGCTCGCCGCTGCCGCGGGGGTCCCGGATGCTATCCCATACGCTAATAACCCGGGTAGTTCCTTTTTACAATCTATGTCCCGAACGCTCCGGTTTTCTAAAAAGCATTTGAGCAAATCGTACGTCGCTTGTCTCTCCATACCTTCGTCAGCGCTGTTGCAGCCTTTGCGAGACTTCGGCGACGCGTGGCCGGCGGGACCCTCTGTAGGTGCTCCCGGGCGCGGGGACTGTGCCCTTCCGCCTCCTGCGCTGCTTTCAGGACCGGTACCCGAATCTCCGTCGAACCGTGGCTCGCAGGTTCAGCCCTCTCTAGGGTCCCTGTTCGGACGCCATTTGTCGCGACGGAGGGAAGACACAGTCACTCAATATGAGTGATCAGCAGACTTCGTTTATTGTCCCTTACAGTCACCTTTTATGCCTTCTTATAATTAGCTCATACATATTACAAAAGTTAAGCTCATTATTGGTTAGTTGCCTAAATACCAAGCCCGCCCCTAGTTTCTCTTCTGTAGTTATCTGTTCCCACCTGTAGCATTCTTTTCCCACCGCAATCTTCCTGTTATTGTGTAACAAGAACAGCCAAAGACAGTGTATTTTGCTTTACTTCAGATAAGCTGAGAGCGATGTGCATTTTTGTTCAGCCAGCTGGACTATGTCTATGTGAACTTTTTCAGCTAGCCAGTTATCCACACACTGGTAAAGCCTTGAATACTTTATCAGAAACAGCAAATGTCATCTCTTCTTATGGGGCCCACAAATAGTTTTACCCTGCAAGCAGCGCATGAAAAACAAACATGGCATGACAAATTGTAACACTGGGAGTAGGGTGTTTAATTAAAACACCTTCCAAGGTGTTTTTTAAATTTTGATTTTATTTCTTATTCCTCAAAAAGGATTGTGGTGGATTGACCTTGGCTGAACACTAGGTGCCCACCAAGCTACTCTATCATTCCCCCTCCTCAGCTGGACAGGGGAGAGAAAATATAACAAAAAGATCATGGGTGAAGATAAGGACAAGGAGATCAATCACCAAATACCATCATGGGAAAAACAGACTCAACAGAGGAAAATTATTTTATTACCAATCAAATCAGAGTAGGGTAATGAGAAATAAAAAAAAACCCTAAGTCTTAAAACATCTTCCTCCCACCCCTCCCTTATTCCTGGGCTCAACTTCACTCCTGATTTTGTCTTCCTCCTCCCTCCAAGCAGCACAGGGGGGCAGGGAAGGGGGTTTGTGGTCAGTTCATCACACGTAGTATCTGCTGTTCCTTTCTCTCACACTCTTCCCCTGCTCCTGTGCGGGGTCCTACCTACGGGAGACAGTCCTCCACAAAGTTCTCCATTGTGGGTCCTTCCCATGGGCTGTAGTCCTTCATGAACCGCTCCAGCATTGGTCCTTTCCATGGGGTGCAGTCCTTCAGGAATGGACTGCTCCAGTGTGGGTCCCCCACAGGGTCACAGCCTCCATTGGGCATCCACTTACTATTGTAGAAGAATGGCTGCAGAAGTGTGGCCACAGAATCCCTAAAGATCTGCACAATCCAGGCCTGGAATTAGAAAAGGCCTGGAATTAGAATTGTGCTGAAGTTGTTGTGCTGAAGTTAACAAGAAAGTGGCCTTGATCTATTCTTGAATCCTGAGACCAAGTAACTTTGTTGTACTAACAGGCCGTGGCTGTAACAAGCTGCAGCTGTTAGGGAAGACAGGTGCAAGGCCAAGGGAGATAGGGAGCAAAATGGGAATAAAGGGAGTAGCAAACCGCAAGGCTAAAACATAGCTAACGCAAATACCTGCATGGACAGGATGCTTGTTTTAATCATGATAATTAGTGGTGTGAGAACAGCACATGCTTAGGGGCTAATAACCAGATATATTTTTGCTTTGGGAACATGCTTGTGTATCGAGGCTATATTAGAAGTGTTAGAAGCTAATAAAGATGAGCAAGATGCATAACTCATATTGAGTAATTTCTTGACTCCGGCAGACCCTTCTCCCAACATACTATGGCTTGGGGTACTCCACAGGCTGCAGGTGGATATCTGCTCCACTGTGAACCTCCATGGGCTGCTGGAGCACCTCCTCCCCCTCCTTCTTCACTGACCTTGGTGTCTGTAGAGTTGTTACTTTCACATATTCTCACTACTCTCTTCTGGCTGCTTTTGCACAACAGTTTATTTCCCCTTCTTAAATATGTTATCACAGAGACGCTACCAGCATCCCTGATTGGCTCAGCCTTGGCCAGCAGCTGTTCCGTCTTGGAGACATCTGGCTCTGTCAGACATGGGGGAAACTTCTGGCAGCTCCTCACAGAAGCCACCCCTGTAGCCCCACCACTACCAAAACCTTGCCATGCAAACCCAATACAGGCTTAAACAAATAAATCCCACATCTCTTGGGTGACACTGTAGGGAATGCAGCTGTTTCCTGAAGATCTAGGGATCTCTCATCTTTTTCATACATGCTTAGTGAAGAAAACTGTGGAAGTGGCAATGGGGGACAGGGCTACGCTGCTGCATTATGAAACAGCCTGTCCAGTAGGGTGGACACTGCTTTTCGGTGTCCCCTATGATTACTGTCTGGAAAACTGAAGAGCAAATCCATTGCAGCCCTGTCCTCCTCTGCTGATCTATCCTAGCACATCTGTTAGGCACCAGCACTTTCTCTCCCATGGCAGTGAAGTTTATAGAGAGAGTACACAGGCTAAGCACAACCAGGACTAGAGCATCTCTAGGAGGCCACAGGAGATTAAGCATTGTATAGCCATTATATGGCACTTTGGTTCATGCTATATTGTGCCAAAAGTGCCATTTCTC